>NC_057807.1:451052083-451197803 GCF_018294505.1 Triticum aestivum | reverse complement strand
GTACACAGCATTGCATACATGATAGAGCCTATGGCTGAAGCATAGGGAACATCTTTCATTTTCTCTCTATCTTCTGCTATGGTCGGGCATTGAGTTTGACTCAACTTTACACCTTGTAGCACAGGCAAGAATCCTTTCTTTGCCTGATCCATTTTGAACTTTTTCAAAATTTTGTCAAGGTATGTACTTTGTGAAAGTCCTATTAAGCGTCTTGATCTATCTCTATAGATCTTGATGCCCAATATGTAAGCAGCTTCACCGAGGTCTTTCATAGAAAAACTTTTATTCAAGTATCCCTTTATGCTATCCAGAAATTCTATATCATTTCCAATTAATAATATGTCATCAACATATAAAACTAGAAATGCTACAGAGCTCCCACTCACTTTCTTGTAAATACAGGCTTCTCCAAAAGTCTGTATAAAACCATATGCTTTGATCACACTATCAAAACGTTTATTCCAACTCCGAGATGCTTGCACCAGTCCATAAATGGAACGTTGGAGCTTGCACACTTTGTCGGCACTTTTTGGATCAACAAAACCTTCAGGTTGCATCATATACAACTCTTCTTCTAGAAATCCATTCAAGAATGCAGTCTTGACATCCATTTGCCAAATTTCATAATCATGAAATGCAGCAATAGCCAACATGATTCGGACAGACTTAAGCATCGCTACGGGTGAGAAAGTCTCATCGTAGTCAACCCCTTGAACTTGTCGAAAACCTTTTGCAACAAGTCGAGCTTTGTAGACAGTAACATTACCATCAGCGTCAGTCTTCTTCTTAAAGATCCATTTATTCTCAATGGCTTGCCGATCATCGGGCAAGTCAACCAAAGTCTATACTTTGTTTTCATACATGGATCCTATCTCAGATTTCATGGCCTCTAGCCATTTTGCGGAATCTGGGCTCATCATCGCTTCCTCATAGTTCGTAGGTTCATCATGGTCTAGTAACATGACTTCTAGAATAGGATTTCCGTACCACTCTGGTGCGGATCTTACTCTGGTAGACCTACGAGGTTCAGTAGAAACTTGATCTGAAGTTTCATGATCAATATCATTAGCTTCCTCACTAATTGGTGTAGTTGTCACAGGAACCGGTTCTTGTGATGAACTACTTTCCAATAAGGGAGTAGATACAGTTATCTCATCAAGTTCTACTTTCCTCCCACTCACTTCTTTCGAGAGAAACTCCTTCTCTAGAAAGGATCTGATTTTAGCAACGAAAATCTTGCCTTCAGATCTGTGATAGAAGGTGTACCCAATTGTCTCCTTTGGGTATCCTATGAAGACACATTTCTCCGATTTGGGTTTGAGCTTATCTGGTTGAAGTTTCTTCACATAAGCATCACAGCCCCAAACTTTGAGAAACGACAACTTTGGTTTCTTGCCAAACCACAGTTCATAAGGCGTCATCTCAACGGATTTTGATGGTGCCCTATTTAACGTGAATGCGGCCGTCTCTAAAGCATAACCCCAAAACGATAGCGGTAAATCGGTAAGAGACATCATAGATCGCACCATATCAAGTAAAGTATGATTACGACGTTCGGACACACCATTTCGCTGTGGTGTTCCAGGTGGCGTGAGTTGCGAAACTATTCCACATTGTTTCAAATGTAAACCAAACTCGTAACTCAAATATTCTCCTCCACGATCAGATCGTAGAAACTTTATTTTCTTGTTACGATGATTTTCTACTTCACTCTGAAATTCTTTGAACTTTTCAAATGTTTCAGACTTGTGCTTCATCAAGTAGATATACCCATATCTGCTCAAATCATCTGTGAAGGTGAGGAAATAACGATATCCGCCACGAGCCTCAACATTCATCGGACCACATACATCTGTATGTATGATTTCCAACAAATCTGTTGCTCTCTCCATAGATCCGGAGAACGGTGTTTTGGTCATCTTGCCCATGAGGCACGGTTCGCAAGTACCAAGTGATTCATAATCAAGTGATTCCAGAAGTCCATCAGTATGGAGTTTCTTCATGCGTTTTACACCGATATGACCTAAACGGCAGTGCCACAAATATGTTGCACTATCATTATCAACTTTGCATCTTTTGGCTTCAACATTATGAATATGTGTATCACTACTATCGAGATTTAATAAAAATAGACCACTCTTCAAGGGTGCATGACCATAAAAGATATTACTCATATAAATAGAACAACCATTATTCTCTGATTTAAATGAATAACCGTCTCGCATTAAACAAGATCCAGATATAATGTTCATGCTCAACGCAGGCACCAAATAACAATTATTCAGGTCTAAAACTAATCCTGATGGTAGATGTAGAGGTAGCGTGCCGACCGCGATCACATCGACTTTGGAACCATTTCCCACGCGCATCGTCACCTCGTCCTTAGCTAATCTTCGCTTAATCCGTAGTCCCTGTTTCGAGTTGCAAATGTTAGCAACAGAACCAGTATCAAATACCCAGGTGCTACTGCGAGCATTAGTAAGGTACACATCAATAACATGTATATCACATATACCTTTGTTCACTTTGCCATCCTTCTTATCCGCCAAATACTTGGGGCAGTTCCGCTTCCAGTGTCCAGTCTGCTTGCAGTAGAAGCACTCAGTTTCAGGCTTAGGTCCAGACTTGGGTTTCTTCACTTGAGCAGCAACTTGTTTGCCGTTCCTTTTGAAGTTCCCCTTCTTCTTCCCTTTGCCCCTTTTCTTGAAACCAGTGGTCTTGTTGACCATCAACACTTGATGCTCCTTTTTGATTTCTACCTCCGCGGCTTTCAGCATCGCGAAGAGCTCGGGAATAGTCTTGTTCATCCCTTGCATATTATAGTTCATCACAAAGCTCTTGTAGCTTGGTGGCAATGATTGGAGAATTCTGTCAATGACGCTATCATCCGGAAGATTAACTCCCAGTTGAATCAAGTGATTATTATACCCAGACATTTTGAGTATATGCTCACTGACAGAACTGTTCTCCTCCATCTTGCAGCTGTAGAACTTATTGGAGACTTCATATCTCTCAATCCGGGCATTTGCTTGAAATATTAACTTCAACTCCTGGAACATCTCATATGCCCCATGACGTTCAAAACGTCGTTGAAGACCCGGTTCTAAGCCGTAAAGCATGGCACACTGAACTATAGAGTAGTCATCAGCTTTGCTCTGCCAGACGTTCTTAACGTCGTCAGTTGCATCAGCAGCAGGCCTGGCACCCAGCGGTGCTTCCAGGACGTAACTCTTCTGTGCAGCAATGAGGATAATCCTCAGGTTACGGACCCAGTCCGTGTAATTGCTACCATCATCTTTCAACTTTGCTTTCTCAAGGAACGCATTAAAATTCAACGGAACAATAGCACGAGCCATCTATCTACAAACAAACATAGACAAGCAAAATACTATCAGGTACTAAGTTTATGATAAATTTAAGTTCAATTAATCATATTACTAAAGAACTCCCACTTAGACAGACATCTCTCTAGTCATCTAAGTGATTACGTGATCCAAATCAACTAAACCATGTCCGATCATCACGTGAGATGGAGTAGTTTCAATGGTGAACATCTCTATGTTGATCATATCTACTATATGATTCACGCTCGACCTTTTGGTCCCCGTGTTCCGAGGCCATATCTGTATATGCTAGGCTCGTCAAGTATAACCTGAGTATTCCGCGTGTGCAACTGTTTTGCACCCGTTGTATTTGAACGTAGAGCCTATCACACCCGATCATCACGTGGTGTCTCAGCACGAAGAACTTTCGCAACGGTGCATACTCAGGGAGAACACTTCTTGATAATTAGTGAGAGATCATCTTAAAATGCTACCGTCAATCAAAGCAAGATAAGATGCATAAAGGATAAACATCACATGCAATCAATATAAGTGATATGATATGGCCATCGTCATCTTGTGCTTGTGATCTCCATCTTCGAAGCACCGTCGTTGTCACCATCGTCACCGGCGCGACACCTTGATCTCCATCGTAGCATCGTTGTCGTTACGCCATCTATTGCTTCTATGACTATCGCTACCGCTTAGTGATAAAGTAAAGCAATTACAGGGCGTTTGCATTTCATACAATAAAGCGACAACCATATGGCTCCTGCCAGTTGCCGATAACTTCGGTTACAAAACATGATCATCTCATACAATAAAATATAGCATCATGTCTTGGCCATATCACATCACAACATGCCCTGCAAAAACAAGTTAGACGTCCTCTACTTTGTTGTTGCAAATTTTACGTGGCTGCTACGGGCTTAAGCAAGAACCAATCTCACCTACGCATCAAAACCACAACGATAGTTTGTCAAATAGACTCCGTTTTAACCTTCACAAGGACCGGGCGTAGCCACACTCGGTTCAACTAAAGTGAGAGAGACAGACACCCGCCAGCCACCTTTAAGCACGAGTGCTCGTAACGGTGAAACCAGTCTCGTGTAAGCGTACGCGTAATGTCGGTCCGGGCCGCTTCATCTCACAATACCGCTGAACCAAAGTATGACATGCTGGTAGGCAGTATGACTTATATCGTCCACAACTTACTTGTGTTCTACTCGTGCATATAACATCAACACATAAAACCTAGGCTCGGATGCCACTGTTGGGGAACGTAGTAATTTCAAAAAAATTCCTACGCACACGCAAGATCATGGTGATGATATAGCAACGAGGGGAGAGTGTTGTCTATGTACCCTCGTAGACCGAAGCAGAAGCGTTGACGCAACGTAGAGGAAGTATTCGTACGTCCTCCGGTTCAACCGATCCAAGTACCGTTACTCCGGCACCTCCGAGTTCTTGACACGCGTACAGCTCGATGACGCACCCTCGATCTCCGATCCAGCAGAGGCGCCGAGGGGGAGTTTCGTCAGCACGACGACGTGGTGACGATCTTGATGTTCTCCTGTTGCAGGGCTTCGCCTAAGCACCGCTACAATATGACCGAGGTGTAATATCATGGAGGGGGGCACCGCACACGGCTAAGGAACGATCAATGATCAACTTGTGTGTTCTAGGGTGCCCCCCTACCCCCGTATATAAAGGAAGGAGGGAGGAGGTGGCCGGCCCTAGGGAGGGCGCGCCATGAGGAAGGGGAAACCTACTCCAAGTAGGTTTCCCTCTCTTTTCCTTATCTTATTTGGAGGGGGGAGGAAAGAGTACTAGTATTAGGAAGTAGTACTAGTAGTAGTAATAGGAAGAGGGGGAAGGAGAAAGGAAAGGGGGGGCCGGCCCCCCTCCCCAATTCGGATTGGGCTTGGGGGGGCGCGCCCCCCTCCCTTGCTCCTTCTCTCTTCCTCCTACATGGGCCCAATAAGGCCCATATACCTCCCGGGGGGTTCCGGTAACCTCCCGGGGCTCTAAACTTCTCCGGAACCTTTCCGGTGTCCAAATATATCCGTCCAATATATCAATCTTTATGTCTCGACCATTTCGAGACTCCTCCTCATGTCCGTAATCATATCCGGGACTCCGAACAACCTTCGGTACATCAAAATACATAAACTCATAATATAACTGTCATCGAAACCTTAAGCGTGCGGACCCTACGGTTCGAGAACGATGTAGACATGACTGAGACACATCTCTGGTCAATAACCAATAGCGGGACCTGGATGCCCATATTGGTTCCTACATATTCTACGAAGATCTTTATCGGTCAAACCGCATAACAACATACATTGTTCCCTTTGTCATCGGTATGTTACTTGTCCGAGATTCGATCGTCGGTATCCAATACCTAGTTCAATCTCGTTATCGACAAGTCTCTTTACTCGTTCTGTAATACTTCATCTTATAACTAACTCATTAGTTACATGCTTGCAAGGCTTAGGTGATGAGCATTGCTGAGAGGGCCCAGAGATACCTCTCCGACAATCGGAGTGACAAAACCTAATCTCGAATTATGCTAACTCAACATGTACCTTCGGAGACACCTGTAGTACTCCTTTATAATCACCCAGTTACGTTGTGACGTTTGGTAGTACCCAAAGTGTTCCTCCGGTAAACGGGAGTTACACAATTCTCATAGTTATAGGAACATGTATAAGTCATGAAGGAAGCAATAGCAGAATACTAAACGATCAAGTGCTAAGCTAACGGGATGGGTCATGTCAATCACCTCATTCTCCTAATGATGTGATCCCATTAATCAAATGACAACACATGTCAATGGTTAGGAAACATAACCATCTTTGATTAATGAGCTAGTCAAGTAGAGGCATACTAGTGACTATATGTTTGTCTATGTATTCACACATGTATCATGTTTCCGGTTAATACAATTCTAGCATGAATAATAAACATTTATCATGATATGAGGAAATAAATAATAACTTTATTATTGCCTCTAGGGCATATTTCCTTCACATCCGCCCCGGGTTGACAATCCGGGTCATCTGGCTCTAGTGGTGGCACCTCAGGTGGGAGGTTATAAATTCACCAAGGTGCTTATGGATGGAGGAAGCAGTTTCAACATCCTGTATTATGAAACCTTCCGCCGCATGGGGTTGACAGATAAGAATCTTAAACCGCCGAACACTGTTTTCCACGGTGTAGTACTAGGTAAATCGGCATATCCTGTTGGTAAGATAGCTTTGGATGTTGTGTTTGGTGATGAGCATGATTCCAGATCTGAAACATTGACCTTTGAAGTGGTGAAAATCCAGAGCCCATATCACGCCTTGTTTGGACGGCCGGCTTATGCAAAGTTCATGGCAAGGCCCTGTTATATTTACCTACAGCTCAAGATGCCAGGTCACAAGGGGACTATCACGGTGCATGGGAGCCGTAAGATTGCTTTGGACTATGAAGAGGGTGATGCGGCTTATGCTGAGTCGGTTTGTGCAACGGAAGAGTTAAAGTTTTACAAGGACAATGTTGATCCGGCGGATATGACTCCTCTGAAGAATCCCACCACAGAGCATGACCCGACCCTGAAGTTCAAATCGGCTGATGAGACTAAACTTGTTGATTTCGTTCCTGGCAATTCATCCAAACAGTTTAGTATCAGCACAAATCTGGATCCGAAATAGGAAAGCGCGCTCATCAAGTTCATCCATGAGAATCGGGACATTTTTGCATGGAAACCTTCTGACATGTCAGGTGTACCCAGGGAACTCGCTGAGCACACTCTCAATATTGATCCCAAGTTTAAACCGGTTAAGCAGTTTCTTCGTCGCTTCAACGAGGAACGATGCAAGGCCATTGGAGAGGAGGTAGCCCGGCTGTTGGCTGCTGGGTTTATCATTGAAGTTTTTCATCCGGAATGGCTGGCCAATCTGGTGCTAGTGCTTAAGAAGAATGGCACTTGGCGTATGTGTGTGGATTACACGGACTTGAACAAAGCTTGTCCAGCAGATCCTTTTGCTCTCCCACGTATTGAAAAGATCATCAATGCTACGACGGGTTGTGAGCGTTTGAGTTTTTTGGATGCTTATTTCGGTTATCATCAGATCAAAATGGTAGTTAAAGACCAGGAGAAGACAACCTTCATTACTCCTGTTGGAGCCTTCTCCTATGTGTCTATGCCCTTTGGGCTCAAGAGTGCCCAGGCAACTAATCAGCGTTGTGTGCAGAATTGTCTTCATACTCAGATTGGACGCAACGTTCATGCTTACATGGATGACATTGTGGTAAAATCCAGGAAGAAGGAGACATTAATAGATGACCTCAAGGAGACCTTTAACAATCTTCGAGTTTATAAAATGATGCTCAATCCGGACAAGTGCGTTTTTGGTGTTCCGGTAGGCAAGCTCTTAGGCTTTCTGGTGTCTAACAGAGGCATTGAGGCTAATCCGGAAAAGATCAAAGCGATTACGTCCTTGGCTAAACCGAAGTGTATCAATGATGTTCAACGACTGGCAGGTCGAATTGCAGCCCTAAGCCGGTTTATCAGCCGTTTGGGAGAGAAGGCGATCCCTCTGTATCAGATGTTGAAGAAAACATACAATTTTGTCTGGAGTGACACAGCTCATGCGGCGTTTGAGGACTTGAAGCGGCAGTTGGTTGAACCGCCAGTTCTTGCTGCTCCGGTTGATAAGGAGCCCCTGTTATTATATGTGGCTGCTAATGCTCAGGCTGTCAGTGTAGCCATTGTGGTGGAACACAAGGAGGCTGGGAAGGAATATCCGGTTCAAAGGCCGGTTTATTATAGCAGTGAGGTGTTAATTGAGTCCAAGCAAAGATATCCGCATTGGCAGAAGCTAGTGTATGGGGGTTTTTATGGCAAGTCGGAAGCTTAAATAGTACTTTCAGGGCCATCCCATCACGGTGGTCAGTTATGCTCCTTTGGGGGATATAATCCAGAACAGGGAGGCAACTGGCCGGGTTGCTAAGTGGGCCATTGAGCTTGGACCACACGGTTTGAAGTACATGCCTCACCCAGCCATCAAGTCCCCAGGCTCTTGTGGATTTCATCAACGACTGGACCGAGTTGCAGGCACCAGAAGACAAACCGGACAGCACATACTAGACTATTCACTTTGATGGGTCCAGACAGTTGGAGGGCTCGGGGGCTGGAGTGGTCCTTACTTCCCCTCGAGGTGATAAAATTTGTTATGTTATCCGCTTAATGTTTCCTTGTACTAACAATGCAGCTGAGTACGAGGCCTTACTCCATGGTCTCCGTGTGGCCAAGGAAATGAACTTAAGCCGGGTTCGATGCTTTGGAGATTCTGATCTGGTGGCTCAGCAAGTTTCTGGTACTTGGGATTCTAAGGATCCCCTCATGGCGGCTTACAGGCGAGAGGTGGATGTTGTTGCTGGTCACTTCAAAGGTTATCAGGTTGAGCATATTGATCAGCGCAAAAATGAAGCGGCAGATGCTTTAAGCCGGCTGGGATCTCAAGTAAACCGGTGCCGCCCAATACCTTTTTGGATATCCTGCATAACCCATCTGTAAAGTTGCCCACAGAGGAGGATTTAGCTATTCCTGATCTAGAGGCACAGTTGGTTGCCGCTTTACATGTAATTCCGAATTGGACAGTTCCATACCTAGCGTATATTAATCGAGGTGAATTACCAGAAGATGAAGTTTTGTCCAGACAGATAGTCCGGCGATCCAAGTCCATGGTTATCCACAATGGCGAGTTACACCGCTGCAGTGTTTCAGGTGTGTTTCAATGTTGTGTTTCTCTTGAGGAGGGCCAAGACATCTTGCGTGAAATCCATGAAAGCGATTGTGGTCACCATGCCGGTTCAAAATCCCTGGTTGCTAAGGCTTTTCGTCATGGTTTTTACTGGTTGACGGCCCATGCCGATGCTGAGGATCTGGTAAAGCGGTGCGATGCTTGTCAGAAGTTTTCTCGCCGAGCTCATGTTCTGGCTCAAGAGCTACGGATGATTCCAATCACTTGGCTGTTTGCTACTTGGGGGCTTGATATGGTATTGCCTTTTAAGTGGTCCAAAGATAAGAAGACCCACCTCTTGGTGGCGGTTGACAAATTTACTAAGTGGGTTGAAGCGGAGCCAGTAAGCAAATGCGACGCTGCCACGGCGGTTCAATTCATCAAGAAGGTGATCTTCCGTTTTGGTTTTCCACATAGCATCATTACAGATAATGGCACGAACCTTTCTAAAGGTGAGATGGAAGACTTTTGTCAACGAGAGCACATCCGGCTTGATGTAGCGTCCATGGCTCACCCCTAGTCTAATGGTCAAGCTGAGAGAGCTAATCAAGAAATCTTGAAGGGTATCAAGCCCCGGCTTATGGTTCCTTTAAAGCGGACGCAGGGTTGTTGGGTGGAAGAATTACCATCTGTGTTGTGGAGCATAAACACCACCCCAAACCGATCTACGGGCTATACACCTTTCTTCATGGTTTACGGGGCAGAGGCGGTCCTCCCAAGTGATATTCATCATGACTCGCCCCGGGTTGCCAATTATGTTGAAGCGGACAATGAGCAAACATGCCAGGAGGCACTGGACCTGTTAGATGAAAAACGGGACATGGCTTTGGCTCGTTCGGTGGTTTATCAGCAAGACCTGCGACGTTATCACAGCCGCCGGGTTAAAACAAGAACCTTTCAAGAAGGCGACTTAGTGCTCCGGCTCATCCAGGATCAGACCGATGTGCACAAGTTATCCCCACCTTGGGAAGGGCCCTTTGTGGTCAGCAAGAATCTGCAAAACGGATCATACTACCTCATTGATGTTCGAGAAGACTCACGCAGTTCTGAGGAGGAGACCCGGCGGCCGTGGAACATAGCTCTCTTTCGGCCTTACTACACCTGAGCTATAGGCTCCTTTTATATACATATTTCGACAATGTATATATTATGATCAATATAATAAACCGGCATCCTTGCTACAAGCCGGGCCTCTGCCGTTTTTTCCAATATCTTTTCATTACATGGGGGCTTCAGCTGACCAAGCGGAGTTCTACCTTGTTAAACCGGCTATCACGCCACAATACAACTTGGGAGCTTCACACCCAAGGGGCCAAAGAGAGTCTAGATGCTATGCACAGCTCAAACATAGGCACCCATTGAGCACAGCTCACAAAATTACTTGGGGGCTCTTTGTGCACTGCAACAAAGAGTTTGAAAGGACCCTTGTAATATGCTATCAAGCACAGCTTGGAAGCCTGGTGTATTCACCTAAAACCCCGGGTTAACCTGCCTTCATCAAGTAAGCCACTCCTATACAGGTAATCCTGGCATGACCCGCCGAACGTTTGACAAGTCAATCTTATACAGACCCTGAACTTGTCAAAGTTAAAACGACGATTGGTTAGTTGGAGGTCCATCTTAAAAGGCTTTTTCAAATGGTTTAACTCAGCGGCCTAGCAGCCCATGAAGAGCCTCGAATTTGGGCCTGGCAGCCCTTGAAAAGCCTCAACTACATGATTTTATTTGCCTTTGTCAAGATTTTTTCTTCTTTGGTGAATTTCTTGTTGAACCGGTGTCTATTGACCTGGTATGGCTATCAGTCATTTTAATAACCCGGTGTTTGTTAACCCGGCTTGGCTTTCAACCGCAAGTTATCAGACCATCTTCATTATTAAACCGGCATTTTGTAACCCGGTCTGGCTTTGACTACATGTCGCCAGTATGATCATCTGGTGTTCACCGTAACCCGGTATGACTTATTACACACCAGCACGGCATGGTGGGAGTTGTCAAACACTCAAAGTGTTGGGGTTTCACCCTTACTACAATCAAATTTGTAAACCAAACAGCATAATTTCATATCACAGATCTTTTGTTATGCAGATACAAGGATTGCATAATATTATGAAGATGTATAAGCCAGCACTACAACTATCATGGCGGATCAAACAATGTCATATATCAGTGCATGATGGCAGCAGATCAAAGTATTCCAACTAGCCTATTACAAGGTGCTTTGAAGCCCAAAATAATGATTGTTCTTTACACAAGCACAGTTTGTGAAAATCAACCCGGTTGTCGGATTAAGAATCATCGCCAGGTTGATGTGAAGTTGATGGATCTCCTGGCGTCGGTTCAACCTCCTCCTCCCCACCCAGTGGCTGGAAGTCAACGGTGGTCCAGTCAATCCGGGTTAAAGCTTGAAAGACAGCCTCTTCACTTATAAGATTGGACGGTTGAACGTCAGGGGCATAAGTGTGCTTACAGATTGGCAAGATAAGGTTCTGCACTTCTTTCACAGCAGTGTCAACCCGTTGGTTTTTTTCATCATAGAAGGACCGGTGAACTATCAAGTTAGCCTCTTCAGCCAATTGACTTGACAGCGGACGCATCTCCTTTGTCAGGGCTTTGAGGGCTTCATTATCAAATGCTGGTCCATTCTCTTGTTCATCCGAAAAGCCCTTGGCGATATCAACTGGATCCAGGTCAGCTATCCACGCTTTGGCCCGAGTCAGTGCCAACAAAGCGCCAGCCCTGGCAGCAGATCGCTTCATCTCTTCTATCTGTGCCGGCATCATTGACAACTTGGCTAGTGTATCTTTGATCAATGTTGGTACCGGTTTGTTGTATGAGACTGCGCAGATAACCAATTGGGCACCGGTATACAGTTGATCTATCAACGTATATACTGCGTTCAGCTTCATCCGCATGTCAGAGCCCAGATGAGCAACACGGCTACCTATAATGGTTTAAGACTTTCATGTTAAACTGGCAACGTCAAAGATGGTTATTCAAGAAATCTTGACGAGAGTATTTACCAAATATTGCAGAGGTCATGGCATTTACTTGGCGCTTCAACCCAGTTAGCTCTTCCTCCACCGGTTTAAGAGCTGACTCGGTGTCTTCAGCCCGCTTCAACAATGCAGCCTTTTCAGTTTCCCAGCTAGCACGTTCATTCTTGAACCCTTCCTTCAGTTGTTCCATGGCTGTCAAAGCGGTTTTTAGCTCATCCTTGGCCTTGGAAGTCTCTGATTGCTGGGACTTGATATTCTCTTGAAGATCGGCAATTTTGGAATATTTGTTGTTTATATTTACCTGCAACAAATCAGATAATGATGATATTTTTCTCAAAGTCCCAAGCATATAACCAGTTATACACTTGGCACTTGGGGCCTAATGCGGAATGCTTCTTTCCTGCTGCTTATTTAAAGTCCCAAGGCTCAATACAAGTATGAATCTTGGCACTTGGGGGCTAATGCGTATTTGATCAAAAAGTAAAAAGGCAAAGGAATTGGCAAAATGCAGTTTGGAGCATGAAGTCCCGGTTCACCTTGATAAGGTAAACCCGGCCCTTGGGGGCTACTCAGTTGAAGCGCTCTTTATTCACAAGTCCCGGTTTGTCTTCAAGAGACAAACCGGCCCTTGGGGGCTACAATGGAGATATACAGAACAAGCAAGATTAAAGTGTTTGGAAGATTACCTCATAGCGATCCTTCATCATGTTCACCAAACTGGCCTCATAATCTCGGCTTGTGTATAGGCGGTGTAAGAAGCCGGAATGAAGCTCTTGGGCAGTAAGGTTAACATAGTTGGATAAATCTGTCTTCTCTTTTCCCTTGCCCATAGCAACAAATTCTTCCTTGGCGGTATGTTTTGATAGGACAACCGGATTGCCAGGACTGGTGTGACCAGTACCGGTGATAATAACATCATCATCGCCACCTTTGGATGGGCTTGGCGGATTGACGGTATCCCTGACTAGGCTTGGCGGATCAGCGGCTGGGCTCGGTGGATCAACAACTGGACTTGGAGGATTAGCATGTGGGCTTGATGGATCAACGTGAGTAGCCGGGTCAGCTTCCGGCGGATTAGCTTCAGTATTTTCACCTTGTGGGGCAGAATCATCCATGACATCAGTGTCTCTACCGGCGCCTTCAGGGGCCCTCTCCGGTTCAAATTCATCAGTGGGGGTACTGGTTTTGGCTTTCTTGCTCAGTCGGGCTTTAGCACTGCAGTATCAAACAAAGATCAGTACGGTAAACCGACACATGAAAGAAAAAGCTGAAGGGCAGTATACTTGCCCAGGGACGGTTTTGAGGGGAGGCAGCTGAGTGGTTGATGAGCTGCTAGATGAAGAATTGGAAGACACCTGATAATTCGAATCAGATGGATTAAGTGGGTATCGGAAACAACCCGCCAAGGGATAAGGTTTATTAAAAGAGCAAGAGACCTCTGGACGACGTTTCCGGTTTGGAGTGTCTGGTAAACTGGAAGAAGTGACTTGCTGGCCACTGTGCCGGGTTGTGCGACGGCCTTCAAGTTGTTGTGTCTTCAAAGAAAATTTTGGATCCAAATGAGCAAGAGGGTGAGAATGTTTTACTTTCCAAACTACACGGCAAAATTTTTGAACGGGCACATGATCTGAATTGGAGGAAAGGGAGATTACCACAACATGATCAGCACGACTGGCTTCTGCATCATCCTGGTAATAGTCATTGTCAATAAGGTGTACAAAAAATGAGCCAAGGGAATCAAGTTTTACCTCTTGTTCCGATTTATCGACATCTTCGGGTGGATCAGAAGACTCGACGGTTTTCTTCTTGGTTGCTCTCTTGGTGACTTTACTTTTGGCACGAGGAGCTCTCGCCGGTTCATCTTGAGCTTTCCTCTTCCAGAAGGAACTATTGGCCTGCAAAGTTAAACAAAGGATTATTATAACAGTGTAAAAACAGAAATGGATCAAAAGAAGCACAAGGTTAAAGATTTTTACCACTGGCGGTTTGTTGGAGACACAAAAAGGACGCAGCCTAGTTTTGCTGCATTCAGCGATCGGTTCGTCCAGCATCTTCTTGACAGATTCAGTGACTGCATCATCTGTCATTTCTATTTCATGATACCGTTGAGGTTCCTTGATGTTGCCGGTATACTCGTGCATCAAACCGGGGCGGCGGCTTAAAGGCGGGATGCCCCATGAAACCCAGCAGCGAACAAGGTCGACGCCGGTTAAATCGTTTGCTAGAAAGGCCCAGAGCTTAGCAAGTTGAGGAGCATAAGCTTGTCGTTCTTTGGCAGTGAGCCGCAGAGGCAGTGGATGGCTGTTGCTGAGCCGGTGAGCATGGTAACCTGGCAGAGGGTTTTCATCAGCAGGAGCGGTGTTCTGATAGTAGAACCAGGTTTGATTCCAGTCTTTAGGATGGCTATGGTGTTTGGCGTGAGGAAAACCAACTTATTTTCTCTTCTGAATCGATACACCACCAAGTTCAGTATTGGGGCCATCAGAGAATTCAGTTCGGCGGTTTAGGTGGAAGAAATCCCAGAAAAGCTCAACAGTTGGTTCTTCTTGAAGGTAAACTTCACAGAACACTTGGAAATTGCATATGTTGGATACAGAGTTTGGTCCAATATCCTGGGGATGGAGTCGAAAGCTAGCAAGTACATCCTAGAAAAACTTTGATCCGGGAGGGCTAAAACCCCGGTCTAGATGTTGCATAAACACGATCACTTCTCCATCTTGAGGTTCAGGAGGGCATTCAGGGCCAGGGACTCACCAATGAAGGACACTTTTCTTGGCCAAAGCGCTAGTTAAAACATATCCACCGAGTTGTGTTTCTGTGATCCGGGAATGAACCCAGTTGCAAGTGGAGAATTGCTTGGTCATTTGGAAGACAAGCTGTAAGAGAAGGATAAAGTCCGGTTTACGATTCAAGGTTGACGTACATTAACCGTATTAAACCGGGGAATTTAATCAGGACATATATGTAAGTTAAACCGGATATTGCTACTCAAGTCAAGATGGCGGTTTAAGTGAGGGCTAATGGTATCTGGCGGATTATCAACTACTAAAGGTTAAACCGCCTTTAATGGAAGAAGCAAATCTGAAATCTGCTAAGTGTTGCAGAAACAAGTTTCACAAAATAGTGGTATAATTTTTGATCTACCGTGGTTCAGTAAAGAAGTTTTTCTGAGCCCTACAATGGCGTTAAGCATAACAGATAAGGTTTATATGGGATCTATCCAAGAACAACAAGATGTTATAGTATGGCAGATTAAAACTACGGATTCAGCCGCAAAAGGAAGCTATCGGGCCTAGCTAGATTCAGTCAGTTGTTGAGGAAGAGCAGATGAGCTTCAAGGAACACTGATGAACATTGAGGAACTTCGAAGCCCTAATACAAATTGGATAAAATCGAGGAAGGGAGTACTTACCAAGGCCACGCAGCGGCGGAGGAGTATCGCGGGATCTCTGGTACGAACAGGGTAATGCAGCGGCCTAGTCGGTGCAGGTTCGAGGGTCGATGGCGGTGGCGATGCTTGAGCTCTTCAGAGTCGCGAGGAGGAAGAAGATGCGAAGAGGAAAGGGGGAAAATGGAAGGACCCCCAGCCTTATTTATAGAGAAAAGGGGATAAGTGGCAGGAGCGAGAATCGAGGGGCCTGAAGCGGCAAAAGGAGGCACAGTTGTCGCCTCGATTTTCGAGAATGAATTAAATGAAGGGAATCTTTATTATCTTTTTATATAGAGATGATGTCATGATGATTCACTCCAGCATTCAGGAGATGATGTCACGGCGGTTTACCAAAGTTTACAGGAAGAAGACATCATGGCGGTTTACGAGGATCGTAAGAAGATGTTCAAAGAATTTTTCTGTAGTGAAGATTGACATGAATAGGTTCAAATCAATCTGGGGCCTAATGTTGAGGATATAACTACTGAGTGTAAACCGCCCAGGAGGGGCCGGTTCACACTCAACTATACTGAAGCCAATGAAGACAAAGAAGATGGCGCTTTACTGATAAAGCTTAGAGGCCCAGAGCCCAAATGCGGATTAGGGCCCATAATGGTAAACCGCCATAGTTGTATGACTTGTATTGTAAGTTAGGGAAAAGGTGGAGACCAAGCCGGACACTTGTATGAGCCAGCCTCGGGACTCCGGAAACCAGCCGGGCGTCAACCTGTGTATATAAAGGGACAACCCGGCGGCGGTTCAGGGACAAGAAACAATAACTCGAGACTCAGGCAAAGCGTATTTGCTCCCTAGTCATCTAAACCCAATCAATTCCATCACAACTAGATGTAGGCTTTTACCTTCATCGTAAGGGGCCGAACTAGTATAAAACTCTCATGTCCCTTGTCCGGTTTAACCCCTTCAAAATAATATCATTGTGATGGCTCCACGACTAAGTCCTTCCGTTAGGACATCTGATGTGTTATTTCCACGACATCGATCGCTATCCAGCATGCATCTAGAGTATTAAGTTCATAAGAACAGAGTAACGCATTAGGCAAGATGACATGATGTAGAGGGATAAACTCAAGCAATATGATATAAACCCCATATTTTTATCGTCGATGGCAACAATACAATACGTGCCTTGCTGCCCCTGCTGTCACTGGGAAAGGACACCGCAAGATTGAACGCAAATCTAAGCACTTCTCCCATTGCAAGAAAGATCAATCTAGTAGGCCAAACTGTCACACCCTAGCTAGTCATGCATTAGAGTGTTGCATCATGTTTACTCTTTCATCAGAAACTTGAAATGGGGATCTGTGAAACCCTCAGAATCATTTTGAAAATGATCCAAATAAAAATTTCTCCAAAAGGGTCCAAGAAAATGCTCATGTGGCTCTCTGAAAATATTGGACAGAGATAAAAATCAAACCAATATTTTTAAGAGCTCATAGGTATTTATTTTGGGCATTTGGAATTAATGCATAAATATTTGCTTTGGAAATATATTAATTATATATATTAATATATGTCCAAATATTATGCCATTTATAAAGGAGCTCTGAAATAATATATCTAGCCCCTGCAAAAATTGGCATAAGTTAAATAAATGATTTAATATATTATTTAAATCAAAACAAATATCAGAAATTAGAAAACAGAAAAAAATAAAAGGGAGAAGCTTACCTGGGCTCCTCCCTGTGCAGCCCAGCCAGCTGGCCGGCCCAGCCAGCAGCCGGCCCAGCCCACCTCCCTCCTCTGTCGTCTTCGTCCTCGACAGAGGGAGGGGAGTGTGGCCGGCGCGCGCGCGCGCCACCGCGCCACGCCACCTCTCTCCCTGCCTGCCTGCCCTCCCCTCCTCGCTCGTTGCCTCGGACGACGCCACGCCTCCCCCCTGCTCTCTCTCACTCTCCCCCGGCTCTCCCCTCCTCTCCCTCGCTCTCTCTCTCACACGGCCGAACACCACCGTCGCTGCTGTTCGCCAGAGCAGCCGTCTCCGGCCACCCCTCGCTCCCCCGACTAGCTCAGCGGCTCCGCCTCGACCTCCTCTTCCTCCCCACCGCTCCACGGGTCTCCGGAAGCCCTGCATCGCCGCCACGTCGCCGTTCCCCTCTCCGGGCTCCGACCATCATCACCGTCGAATTCGCCGTCTCCAGCGCGTCTCCGAGCCCGCTTCGACGCCCACTGCAACCGCGGTGAGCCCCCGAGTCGTTTCCCCCTTCTCCCCTGGTCTCTTTCGACCTCTAGGCCTTAGCCCCACCTTGGCCGAGAGCTCCACGCCGCCGGCGATGTCGCCGTCGTGGCCACGGTCACCGTAGCGCCCAACCGAGCACACTATCGTGCTCCACGCCTCACTAGGAGCACGCAGCACGCACCAACGCCTCCCCAAACACCCTGCAACGCCGACTCCGACCGCACCCGAACTCCGGCCGCCGCTCACGAGCTCGCCGTCGACGGTACCGGCCACCCCAGGCTCGGCCACCACCACCGTTCGACGCGCGGGAGCAAGAGCTCTCCAACGAGCCCAAGAACGGCCTCGCCCGTGCCCTGTAGCGCGATCCCGCATCACGCCGCCGTCTCGGGCCTCGCCGGCGTCACGTCACCGGTGGGTTTGACCCACTTTGACCACGGCAGGACCCCCCCTGAGTCCCTGACAGGTGGGCCCAGCCCTGTAGCTAATTAGGATTAGCGCTAACCACTGTTAGTTAACCCCCTGACACTGACCAGTGGGCCCCAGCGCCACTAACCCCTAATTAGGATTAAACTAACCCTGTTTAACCCCCCTGTCACTGACGTGTGGGCCCCACACGTCAGGTTTGACCTCAGCCAGCCGCAGTTGACCACTGACGTCATGCTGACGTCATGCTGGCGCAATATTTATATTTCTGGATTTAATTTAAATCAGGAAATTCCAGAATATTATTTAAACTTTAAAAATTCATAACTTTTATTCTGTAACTCCAAATTGGACAAATTATATATGAAAAATGATCAGAAAAATCCAATCTATCCATCTGTACTATTTTCATGCATGATCAAACAAGTTAAATTGATGTTTCAAGCAGAACAAGGAAAAACACTTTAAAAGGCCATATCTGAATTTGAAATTTGAATCCTTGATTCAAATTTGTTCAAACCCTTCTGGTTTTAGTTGCATTAGCCCAACACACTCATATTGCCATGTTTCATGCATGCGTCATATTGTTGCACATTGTTTGGTGATGGTTGTGTATCGATGTCCCTTGCGACAGGTTCTGCCTCCGAGGAGTACCGTGATTACCCTAACGAAGAACCGTATCAGTGCATCGAACCATCAGGCAAGCAACCAACCATTTGATCATATCGATACAATCCCATGTTCTCGCTCCTGCTCTCTTTTACTGCATTAAGACAACGCGTTTCAAACTGCTGTGTGCTACGGTAGTTGAACCCATTTCCTCTGCATGACCTGTCATTGCCACAGTAACTAGATGAAACCCACTAGCATGTGTAGGAGTTGATTGAGCCCTATGTATGTGTTGTTCCTACCTTGCTATGACTGCTATGCTTAGAGTCGTGTCAGGTCTGGTTCATCTGGGTGATGGGCTAGAGTGAAATGATTATGTCGGTAATGAGAGTGGTGTGGTGAACACGATTTGGTAAAGGTATCGATGAGAGGCCATGTAGGAGTACATGGTGGGTTGTTTCATTGAAGCCGACCTTAAGCACTGAGATCTGTATGTGTGATTTAAGAATCAGCTACTACCATGCATTGGGCCCGAAACCAATGGACCCTCTCGGCTTCTTATTCACCCTAGTTCTCTGTCCAGGAGTTGCAAGTAGTTTCTGGTGTTTGTAGCCTACTGGAGGCCGTGGACAGCGCTGACCGTAGGGGTGGGCTGTGATGCGGTAGGTACGTGGCACGGTGTACCGAATACCCGTTAGGTATCTCGGGAACCCTGTTCACATCTTTCGGGGCCGTATGGGAAACCTCGGCCGGACTCCCTGCGGATGGAACCTGGATAGGCGATAAACCTGGACTGGAGGCTTAGGTGATTAGGTAGGTCGTGGCCGACACCCACGTTGGGCTTCCGCTTGAAGGTTGCCGAGTACATGTCGTGTAAACGACGGTAAGTGGTGAGAGCGTGTGTGAAGAAGTACACCCCTGCAGGGTTATCATAATCTATTCGAATAGCCGCGTCCGCGGTAAAGGACTACTTGGTTGCCTATACAGTTCATAGACAAGTAAATGGAAACTACTAAAAGCCTCAAGATAAGTGTGAGTGCCGAGGATGGCTCTTCCGTAGGAAGACGGAGGCGGATCCTCGGTAGTGTATTGAAGTGGTGAGTAGTGGACTCGTGTGCGCAAAACCATTTCAAGTTGGAGTCTCGTAGGTTAGCCTAGCCAAGAGTCAAAGCTGGCTTGCTGCAATAACTCCACCAACCCTTCTTGATAATATGCATGTATGTAGGATCTGATGTAAGTCTTGCTGAGTACCTTTGTACTCATGTTGCTATAATTTACATTTTTACAGAAGACGCTGCAACCCCTTCTGATGGGTTCTATGTAGACGTTGACATCAATGAGTAGGCTAAGGCCCAGGTGGTGATCCTGAGCTTGTGAAGGACCACGTAGTATAGCTAGGCTTTCCAAGCCTCTTTTATTTTTCTAGTTGTCTGTACTCAGACAAGTTACTTCCGCTGCTGGTTTGTATGACTGTATGACTTGAATGCTGGGTCGTGTGACCCGTACCTTTGTGTATGTTATGTATGGCTCTCTGAGCCTTAAATAAAGTACTTGTGTCATAGAGTCATGTTGTGATGCCTTGTTGTATTTGCACATATCGAGCATACTGTGTGTATGATTGAAATGCTTGGTATGTGTGGGATCTGACTATCTAGTTGTTTATCCTTAGTAGCCTCTCTTACCGGGAAATGTCTCCTAGTGTTACCGCTGAGCCATGGTAGCTTGCTACTGCTCTGGAACACTTAGGCTGGCCGGCATGTGTCCTTCTTCGTTCCGGTGTCTGTCCCTTCGGGGAAATGTCACGCATTGAGTACCGGAGTCCTGTTAGCCCGCTACAGCCCGGTTTACCGGAGTCCTGCTAGCCCAGTGCTACAGCCCGGACCCACTTGCTGATGACCGACACGTTCGAAGCTGGGTCATGGATGCCTGTCCCTGTAAGTCTGTGCCACTTTGGGTTTATGACTAGTCATGTCAGCCCGGGCTCCTTATCATATGGATGCTAGCGACACTATCATATACGTGAGCCAAAAGGCGCAAACGGTCCCGGGCAAAGGTAAGGCGACACCCGTGGGGATACCGTGCGTGAGGCCGCAAAGTGATATGAGGTGTTACCGGCTAGATCGATGTGACATCGAGTCGGGGTCCTGACAGCGTTGGCATCAGAGCCGGACTGCCTGTAGGTTCTCCAAGCCAAACTGGTCGATGTTGAGTCTAGAAATTCTTTAGTTATATGTAGGGGAATTGTTTGTGGGTTGGAACGTAAGGCTCTTTTTACTCCTTTATCTTGTGACATTCTGATCTGAGTCAGTCCATTCTTCCACCGGGGGTTAAGGAATTAGGACCTATTCTCTCTATCAGGATCACGTGTTACTAATCAGTAGTACCTTATAAGTTTGATGGATACAAGCCTAGTTCAGTTCTACTACCACATTATGTTGTTAGAATGGTTTCAGAACTTTGATATGATGATGTTGAGTGTGTACGAAATCCTTTGTCAAATGTCTCAAAATCCTTTTGAGCATTTACAGCTGTTATGCTACCGAAATTTTGCTAGAAATTCTAATGCCTTTGCATTATGATTGTGCTTTCAGATGGCCACTCGCGACCTCAATCAAGTGGTTCGCCTGACTTGATGCCTAGATGTACCCGGCCATACTGCCAAGTTGGTCAGGGTAATGACTGAGGCTGGATACCGCTGGTATCCTGAGTACACGGTCGAAGAGCAATTCCGAGACTCTAATCAAAGCCAGTATCTCTGCACTGTCAGGATATTTCCATCTTATCCTGGATCCACCGAGCCTCTTCACTGCTCCTATGGACTCGGGGTTACTACTGAGATGGCTGTGCAGGACGCCGCCTACTCTATGATGACCATTATGCGAGTCAGATCTGGTTTATTTCGGGACTCTGATTTCCGGTATATGCCAGGATCACTTCCGGGAGCACAAGGGTATCTCCAGGCTATCTATGCTGACCCCACTCAGGAGGATTCACGGACTCGCACCACTGCTGAGATGCTCAAGGATAAGGACCGTGAAAATCGGGCCTTAAGGTTAGAGCTCTTCAATACCCGTGCTGACCACTGGGCCACTTTGACTCGGTTCGCACCGGCGGTGCAAGCTGGATATTCGGATATGCGCGATCTCTATCCTATGAGATCTGCTCTGCCGGACGTGATGGTTTGGCGTGATGTAGGAGGCATCACCCCACCTCGCGGTCCCCGCAGGCCACCGTCTGTTGGTCCAAGACCTCATCCTAGCCCCTATGGTCCACAAGCTCCGCGAGATCGTCTGTTTCCGGATGATCATGTTGAGCTTCCAGGCTATGGAGGCGACTTCTACGAGGACTACTACGGATCGGTCTGAGTTAGCGATAGTATCACTAGTTCGCACTAGCTGTGTCTTCTATCGTCCCGCGTGACTCATGGGATATGACCTAGTTTGTACTCTTTCCGGAGGTGTAGAAAAATAATGTATAGGAGCTTGGAATGCCTCCGATGAGATGTAATCCTCTTTTCACCGTAATAGTACTTTGTTTGGTCTTGTACTAAACCCTGTATGGTGTGTATGACGGTGGAATAAAGAAGCAGTTTCTGTATCTACCATGTCATACGGATGATCATCTTGCATTTCGAGTTATTCCTTACATTTTTATCCTATGTCGGAATTTTATCATTCTGACTAAATCATTGTCTTGTTTACCTAGGATGGTCAACACGCACGCTAACCCTGCTTCTCAAGAGCAGGCCGAAGGCAGTGAAGGCAGGAATGAAAATCTGCCTCATCCTCCTTCACTAGCCGAGGTTATGATGGAAGCTGAGAGAAACAAGCGGGAGACCAACCGTTTGTTGGAGCGTATTGAACAGAATACAGCACACCATCAGAGGGCTAACGTGGTGTCACTCAGTGATTTCATCAAATTACATCCACCCACGTTCCACCACTCCGTCGAGCCTCTCGACGCTGATGACTGGCTTCGCAGTATCGCTCACAAACTGCGTTCCGCGGTGGTAGTGGAGGCTGACAAGGTCACCTTTGTTGCATATCATCTTGAAGGCCCCGCCAGTCTATGGTGGGAGAATTTTGGAGCTATGCGCCCAGCGGGCCATGTCACTACTTGGGCTGAATTCAGCGAGGCTTTCCGTGAACATCACATTCCGGAGGGTCTCATGGACCGTAAACGTGAAGAATTTTGCAGTTTCACCCAAGGCCGACTTTCTGTGGATGTTTACAGTAGGGAGTTTGGTAATCTTGCACGATATGCAACTGAGGAAGTGTCTACCGATGCCAAGAAGCAAGCAAGGTTCCGTAAGGGCCTTAGTCCTGAGCTTCGCCGCGACCTCCGTCTGCATGAGTGCACATCTTTTCAGAAACTTGTCAACAAAGCCATCAGTGCTGAAACTGGTCAGACTGACTATGACGCAACACGCAAGCATGGCCGTGATATGGGTTCCTCATCCGGTGCTGGTCCTCAGAAGCGCCGCGTGTGGGTGCCCAACACCGCCCTGCCACCCAGGTTCACACCGAGGCCATCTTTTCAGGCGCCTCGCCCTGTTCAACAGTCTGCACCGGCCAAGCCCTATGGGGGTCCAACCAACAATGCTCCTCCACGTACCAGTTCCGTGACTTGTTTCAAGTGTGGGGAATCTGGTCACTATATGCGTGAGTGTCCCCAGACCAACCCCAACCAGTCTGCTAAAGCTGTTGGCCGTGGCAAGCCGACAGGAAAAATATTCCACGCCAAGCCGGTCACCGCTTCACGTGGCCATGTCAACTGTATCTCTGCCGAAGAAGCTCAAGAGGATCCCAACGTCGTTCTCGGTACGCTTCTTGTTAATTGCCACCCGGCATCTGTTCTTTTCGATACAGGAGCCTCTCATTCTTTTATATCTGAAAACTATGCTCGCTTGCATAACGTCGCATTCGGTGATATGCCAACCTCTATGGTAATTCAAACTCCGGGATCCAAATGGCAAACTTCTAGAGTGAGCCATGGAAATGAAATCCAAGTCGGTAGACTTGTTTTCCTTGCCTCTTTGATAGCCCTTAAATTTTCAGATATTAATATCATTTTGGGTATGGACTGGATGTCAGCTCATCATGCCAAAATTGATTGCTTCTCTAGGACTGTTCAACTCACCCATCCTTCGGGGAAGATAGTCAATGTCTTGACCCGAATAGCCAAGCGACAATTATATTCTCTTAACGCCAGCCCTTTGCCAGACCTTGAGGATGTTCCGGTAGTCCGTGACTTCCCGGATGTCTTTCCAGAGGAATTGCCAGGTGTTCCACCTGACAGGGATGTCGAGTTTGTAATAGACCTCATTCCAGGAACCGTTCCGATTGCTAGAAGACCTTATAAGATGGCACCCCTAGAACTAGCCGAGCTTAAGAAACAACTCGATGAGTCCTTGAAAAAGGGTTTCATCCGACCTAGTTCATCTCCGTGGGCTTGCCCCGTTCTCTTCGTCAAGAAGAAGGATGGTACGGACCGGATGGTTGTAGATTACCGACCTGTCAATTTGGTCACAATCAAGAACAAATATCCACTTCCCAGGATCAACGACCTGTACGATCAGCTCACTGGATCATCAGTCTTCTCCAAGATGGATTTGAGGTTGGGCTACCATCAAATCAAAATCAGAAACGGGGACATTCCTAAAACGGCCTTTGTTACTCGTTATGGCCAATACGAGTACACCGTCATGTCCTTCGGTTTAACCAACGCTCCAGCCACCTTTTCTCGGTTAATGAACTCAATCTTCATGGAGTATTTGGATAAATTCGTCGTGGTTTACCTCGATGATATACTCATCTACTCCAAGAACGAGGAAGAACATGCCGAACATCTAAGGCTAGTGTTGCAGAAACTTCGAGAGCATCGCCTTTATGCCAAATTTTCTAAATGTGAATTCTGGTTGCCAGAAGTGACCTATCTGGGTCATGTAATATCTGGTAAAGGTATTGCTGTTAACCCTGAGCGAGTTCAAGCCGTCCTTAATTGGACTCCACCTGAATCGGTCAAGCAAGTTCGGAGTTTTCTGGGCTTAGCGAGCTATTGTCGTCGCTTTGTCGAGAACTTCTCCAAAGTTGCTAAACCTCTAACCGAACTCCTCAAGAAAGATAAGAAGTTCGAGTGGACTCCACAATGTGAGCACAGCTTTCAGGAACTGAAAAGACGCCTGACTTCTGCTCCCGTACTGGTACCGCCAGACTTCTCCAAGGACTTTGTTATCTACTGCGACGCCTCGCGACAAGGACTAGGTTGCATTCTCATGCAAGATCGACACGTAATTGCTTACGCTTCACGGCAATTGCACCCACATGAGGAGAATTATACTACTCATGATCTAGAGCTTGCAGCCGTAGTCTATGCACTTAAGACTTGGCGACATTACCTCCTCGGTAATCGTTGCGAAATATTCACTGATCACCAAAGTCTGAAGTACATTTTCACCCAACCGGATCTGAACCTCAGGCAAAGACGTTGGGTTGAGTTGATCACAGACTTCGATTTAGGGATAACCTACACCCCAGGGAAAGCCAACGTCATGGCTGATGCGCTAAGTCGTAAATCTTATTGTAACAACCTGATGTTACAACAAAGTCAACCGCTTCTCCATGAGGAATTTCGGAAGCTTAACCTTCACATTGTTCCTCAAGGTTTTCTTTCCACCTTGGTGGCAAAACCTACCCTTACGGATCAGATTATCAAAGCACAGAAGGTAGATCCGGGAATCTCCCGCATCAAGAGAAACATTCAGAAAGGAATTGCGAATTGTTTCTCCATTAATGATCAAGGGGTCGTATACTTCGGGGATCGACTAGTGGTTCCCAAAGTGCGCAACCTGAGGCGATTGATCCTTAAGGAAGCTCATGAATCTCCTCTCACCATTCATCCCGGTAGTACTAAGATGTATCAGGACCTACGCCAGAGGTTCTGGTGGACTAGGATGAAGAGAGAAATTGCTCAGTATATTGCTAATTGCGATGTCTGTCGTCGTGTAAAAGCAGAGCATCAACGGCCTGCTGGCACCCTTCAACCCTTAGCTATTCCTGAATGGAAATGGGATAAAATTGGTATGGATTTCATTACCGGTTTTCCCAGGACCAAGAGAGGGAATAATGCTATTTTCGTCGTGGTCGATCGTCTTTCCAAAGTAGCCCATTTCTTACCTGTTCGTGAGAGTATAACCGCTAGTCAGCTGGCAGACTTATACATCTCCCGAATAGTGTCTCTCCATGGTGTTCCTTTGGAAATTAACTCGGATCGAGGAAGTCTTTTCACCTCTCGATTTTGGGAAAGTTTCCAGAATGCTATGGGAACCCGTCTCTCCTTTAGCACCGCTTTCCACCCTCAGTCAAGTGGTCAAGTGGAACGCGTCAACCAAATTCTAGAAGACATGCTTCGAGCCTCTGTTATCTCATTCGGAATGGACTGGGAGAAGTGCCTTCCATTTGCCGAATTCGCTTACAACAACAGCTATCAATCTAGCTTGGGTAAATCCCCTTTTGAAGTTCTCTATGGACGACGGTGTCGAACACCCCTTAACTGGTCAGAGACCGGGGAAAGACAATTCTTTGGCCCGGATATGATTCAGGAAGCAGAAGAACAAGTTCGTATCGTTCGTGAAAAGTTGAAAACAGCCCAATCTCGTCAAAAGAGTCAATATGACCGAAAACATAAGGCTATGACTTTCGAGGTTGACGAGAAGGCTTATCTTCGGGTCACCCCTCTGAAGGGAACCCATCGTTTCGGTATCAAAGGCAAATTGGCTCCTCGTTACATTGGACCTTTTCGCATTCTCGCCAAACGAGGAGAAGTTGCCTACCAGTTGGAACTACCTCCGCACCTCTCCAGAGTCCACGATGTCTTCCACGTTTCTCAACTCAGGCGTTGCTTCTCGGATCCTATCCGTGAAGTGGACCACGAAACACTTGATCTCCAAGATAATCTTACATATCGAGAGTACCCCATCCGTATCCTCGATCAGGCCGAGCGTACCACTCGACGTCAGAACATCAAGTTCCTCAAAGTTCAGTGGTCTCATCATTCTGAGGATGAAGCAACTTGGGAAAGGGAAGATCGTCTTCGACTTGAGTATCCCGCCTTCTTCCCGGAGGAACCCAAATCTCGGGACGAGATTCTTTTGAGTGGGGGTGAGTTGTCACACCCTAGCTAGTCATGCATTAGAGTGTTGCATCATGTTTACTCTTTCATCAGAAACTTGAAATGGGGATCCGTGAAACCCTCAGAATCATTTTGAAAATGATCCAAATAAAAATTTCTCCAAAAGGGTCCAAGAAAATGCTCATGTGGCTCTCTGAAAATATTGGACAGAGATAAAAATCAAACCAATATTTTTAAGAGCTCATAGGTATTTATTTTGGGCATTTGGAATTAATGCATAAATATTTGCTTTGGAAATATATTAATTATATATATTAATATATGTCCAAATATTATGCCATTTATAAAGGAGCTCTGAAATAATATATCTAGCCCCTGCAAAAATTGGCATAAGTTAAATAAATGATTTAATATATTATTTAAATCAAAACAAATGTCAGAAATTAGAAAACAGAAAAAAATAAAAGGGAGAAGCTTACCTGGGCTCCTCCCTGTGCAGCCCAGCCAGCTGGCCGGCCCAGCCAGCAGCCGGCCCAGCCCACCTCCCTCCTCTGTCGTCTTCGTCCTCGACAGAGGGAGGGGAGTGTGGCCGGCGCGCACGCGCGCCACCGCGCCACGCCACCTCTCTCCCTGCCTGCCTGCCCTCCCCTCCTCGCTCGTTGCCCCGGACGACGCCACACCTCCCCCCTGCTCTCTCTCACTCTCCCCCGGCTCTCCCCTCCTCTCCCTCGCTCTCTCTCACACACGGCCGAACACCACCGTCGCTGCTGTTCGCCATAGCAGCCGTCTCCGGCGACCCCTCGCTCCCCCGACTAGCTCAGCGGCTCCGCCTCGACCTCCTCTTCCTCCCCACCGCTCCACGGGTCTCCGGAAGCCCTGCATCGCCGCCACGTCGCCGTTCCCCTCTCCGGGCTCCGACCATCATCGCCGTCGAATTCGCCGTCTCCAGCGCGTCTCCGAGCCCGCTTCGACGCCCACTGCAACCGCGGTGAGCCCCCGAGTCGTTTCCCCCTTCTCCCCTGGTCTCTTTCGACCTCTAGGCCTTAGCCCCACCTTGGCCGAGAGCTCCACGCCGCCGGCGATGTCGCCGTCGTGGCCACGGTCACCGTAGCGCCCAACCGAGCACACTATCGTGCTCCATGCCTCACTAGAAGCACGCAGCACGCACCAACGCCTCCCCAAACACCCTGCAACGCCGACTCCGACCGCACCCGAACTCCGGCCGCCGCTCACGAGCTCGCCGTCGACGGTACCGGCCACCCCAGGCTCGGCCACCACCACCGTTCGACGCGCGGGAGCAAGAGCTCTCCAACGAGCCCAAGAACGGCCTCGCCCGTGCCCTGTAGCGCGATCCCGCATCACGCCGCCGTCTCGGGCCTCGCCGGCGTCACGTCGCCGGTGGGTTTGACCCACTTTGACCACGGCAGGACCCCCCTGAGTCCCTGACAGGTGGGCCCAGCCCTGTAGCTAATTAGGATTAGCGCTAACCACTGTTAGTTAACCCCCTGACACTGACCAGTGGGCCCCAGCGCCACTAACCCCTAATTAGGATTAAACTAACCCTGTTTAACCCCCCTGTCACTGACGTGTGTGCCCCACACGTCAGGTTTGACCTCAGCCAGCCGCAGTTGACCACTGACGTCATGCTGACGTCATGCTGGCGCAATATTTATATTTCTGGATTTAATTTAAATCAGGAAATTCCAGAATATTATTTAAACTTTAAAAATTCATAACTTTTATTCTGTAACTCCAAATTGGACAAATTATATATGAAAAATGATCAGAAAAATCCAATCTATCCATCTGTACTATTTTCATGCATGATCAAACAAGTTAAATTGATGTTTCAAGCAGAACAAGGAAAAACACTTTAAAAGGCCATATCTGAATTTGAAATTTGAATCCTTGATTCAAATTTGTTCAAACCCTTCTGGTTTTAGTTGCATTAGCCCAACACACTCATATTGCCATGTTTCATGCATGCGTCATATTGTTGCACATTGTTTGGTGATGGTTGTGTATCGATGTCCCTTGCGACAGGTTCTGCCTCCGAGGAGTACCGTGATTACCCTAACGAAGAACCGTATCAGTGCATCGAACCATCAGGCAAGCAACCAACCATTTGATCATATCGATACAATCCCATGTTCTCGCTCCTGCTCTCTTTTACTGCATTAAGACAACGCGTTTCAAACTGCTGTGTGCTACGGTAGTTGAACCCATTTCCTCTGCATGACCTGTCATTGCCACAGTAACTAGATGAAACCCACTAGCATGTGTAGGAGTTGATTGAGCCCTATGTATGTGTTGTTCCTACCTTGCTATGACTGCTATGCTTAGAGTCGTGTCAGGTCTGGTTCATCTGGGTGATGGGCTAGAGTGAAATGATTATGTCGGTAATGAGAGTGGTGTGGTGAACACGATTTGGTAAAGGTATCGATGAGAGGCCATGTAGGAGTACATGGTGGGTTGTTTCATTGAAGCCGACCTTAAGCACTGAGATCTGTATGTGTGATTTAAGAATCAGCTACTACCATGCATTGGGCCCGAAACCAATGGACCCTCTCGGCTTCTTATTCACCCTAGTTCTCCGTCCAGGAGTTGCAAGTAGTTTCTGGTGTTTGTAGCCTACTGGAGGCCGTGGACAGCGCTGACCGTAGGGGTGGGCTGTGATGCGGTAGGTACGTGGCCGGGTGTACCGAATACCCGTTAGGTATCTCGGGAACCCTGTTCACATCGTTCCGGGCCGTATGGGAAACCTCGGCCGGACTCCCTGCGGATGGAACCTGAATAGGCGATAAACCTGGACTGGAGGCTTAGGTGATTAGGTAGGTCGTGGCCGACACCCACGTTGGGCTTCCGCTTGAAGGTTGCCGAGTACATGTCGTGTAAACGACGGTAAGTGGTGAGAGCGTGTATGAAGAAGTACCCCCTGCAGGGTTAACATGATCTATTCGAATAGCCGCGTCCGCGGTAAAGGACTACTTGGTTGCCTATACAGTTCATAGACAAGTAAATGGAAACTACTAAAAGCCTCAAGATAAGTGTGAGTGCCGAGGATGGCTCTTCCGTAGGAAGACGGAGGTGGATCCTCGGTAGTGTATTGAAGTGGTGAGTAGTGGACTCGTGTGCGCAAAACATTTCAAGTTGGAGTATCGTAGGATAGTCTAGCCAAGAGTCAAAGCTGGCTTGCTGCAATAACTCCACCAACCCTTCTTGATACTATGCATGTATGTAGGATCTGATGTAAGTCTTGCTGAGTACCTTTGTACTCATGTTGCTATAATCTACATTTTTACAGAAGACGCTGCAACCCCTTCTGATGGGTTCTATGTAGACGTTGACATCAACAAGTAGGCTTAAGACCCAGGTGGTGACCCTGAGCTTGTGATGGACCACGTAGTATAGCTAGGCTTTCCAAGCCTCTTTTATTTTACTAGTTGTCTGTACCCAGACAATGTACTTCCGCTGCTGGCTTGTATGACTGTATGACTTGTATGTTGGGTCGTGAGACCGTACCTTTGTGAATGTTATGTATGGCTCCCTGAGCCTTAAATAAAGTACTTGTGTCATAGAGTCATGTTGTGATGCTTCGTTGTATTTGCACATATCGAGCATATTGTGTGTATGATTGAAATGCTTGGTATGTGTGGGATCTGACTATCTAGTTGTTTATCTTTAGTAGCCTCTCTTACCGGGAAATGTCTCCTAGTGTTACCGCTGAGCCATGGTAGCTTGCTACTGCTCTGGAACACTTAGGCTGGCCGGCATGTGTCCTTCTTCGTTCCTGTGTCTGTCCCTTCGGGGAAATGTCACGCTTTGAGTACCGGAGTCCTGTTAGCCCGCTACAGCCCGGTTTACCGGAGTCCTGCTAGCCCAGTGCTACAGCCCGGACCCACTTGCTGATGACCGACACGTTCGAAGCTGGGTCATGGATGCCTGTCCCTGTAAGTCTGTGCCACTTTGGGTTTACAACTAGTCATGTCAGCCTGGGCTCTTTATCATATGGATGCTAGCGACACTATCATATACGTGAGCCAAAAGGCGCAAACGGTCCCGGGCAAAGGTAAGGCGACACCCGTGGGAATACCGTGCGTGAGGCCGCAAAGTGATATGAAGTGTTACCGGCTAGATCGATGTGACATCGAGTCGGGGTCCTGACAGCGTTGAATTAAATCAGGAAATTCCAGAATATTAATTAAACTTCAAAAATTCATAACTTTTATTCTGTAACTCCAAATTGGACAAATTATATATGAAAAATGATCAGAAAAATCCAATCTATCCATCTGTACCATTTCCATGCATGATCAAACAAGTTAAGTTGATGTTTTAATCAGAACAAGAAAAGGCACTTTAAAAGGCCATATTTGAATTTGAAATTTGAATCCTTGATTCAAATTTGTTCAAACCCTTCTGGTTTTAGTTGCATTAGCCCAACACACTCATATTGCCATGTTTCATGCATGCATCATATTGTTGCATATTGTTTGGTGATGTTTGTGTATCGATGTCCTTTGCGACAGGATCTGTCCCCGAGGAGTACCGTGATTACCCTAACGAAGAACCGTATCCGTGCAACGAACCATCAGGCAAGCAACCAACCATCTGATCATATCGATACAATCCCATGTTCTCGCTCCTGCTCTCTTTTACTGCATTAAGACAACGCGATTCAAACTGCTGTGTGTTACGGTAGTTGAACCCATTTCCTCTACATGACCTGTCATTGCCACAGTAACTAGATGAAACCCACTAGCATGTGTAGGAGTTGATTGAGCCATATGTATGTGTTGTTCCTACCTTGCTAAGCCTGCTATGCTTAGAGTCGTGTCAGGTCTGGTTCATCTGGGTGATGGGCTAGAGTGAAATGATTATGTCGGTAATGAGAGTGGTGTGGTGAACACGATTTGGTAAAGGTATCGATGAGAGGCCATGTAGGAGTACATGGTGGGTTGTTTCATTGAAGCCGACCTTAAGCACTGAGATCTGTATGTGTGATTTAAGAACCAGCTACTACCATGCATTGGGCCCAAAACCAATGGACCCTCTCGGCTTCTTATTCACCCTAGTTCTCCGTCCAGGAGTTGCAAGTAGTTTCTGGTGTTTGTAGCCTACTGGAGGCCGTGGACAGCGCTGACCGTAGGGGTGGGCTGTGATGCGGTAGGTACGTGGCACGGTGTACCGAATACCCGTTAGGTATCTCGGGAACCCTGTTCACATCGTTCGGGGCCGTATGGGAAACCTCGGCCGGACTCCCTGCGGATGGAACCTGGATAGGCGATAAACCTGGACTGGAGGCTTAGGTGATTAGGTAGGTCGTGGCCGACACCCACGTTGGGCTTCCGCTTGAAGGTTGTCGAGTACATGTCGTGTAAACGACGGTAAGTGGTGAGAGCGTGTATGAAGGAGTACACCCCTGCAGGGTTAACATGATCTATTCGAATAGCCGCGTCCGCGGTAAAGGACTACTTTGGTTGCCTATACAGTTCATAGACAAGTAAATGGAAACTGCTAAAAGCCTTAAGATAAGTGTGAGTGCCGAGGATGGCTCTTCTGTAGGAAGACGGAGGTGGATCCTCGGTAGTGTATTGAAGTGGTGAGTAGTGGACTCGTGTGCGCAAAACCATTTCAAGTTGGAGTATCGTAGGATAACCTAGCCAAGAGTCAAAGCTGGCTTGCTGCAATAACTCCACCAACCCTTCTTGATACTATGCATGTATGTAGGATCTGATGTAAGTCTTGCTGAGTACCTTTGTACTCATGTTGCTATAATCTACATTTTTACAGAAGACGCTGCAACCCCTTCTGATGGGTTCTATGTAGACGTTGACATCAACGAGTAGGCTAAAGACCCAGGTGGTGACCCTGAGCTTGTGAAGGACCTTGTGGTATAGCTAGGCTTCCCAAGCCTCTTTTATTTTACTAGTTGTCTGTACTCAGACAAGTTACTTCCGCTGCTGGTTTGTATGACTGTATGACTTGTATGTTGGGTCGTGAGACCCGTACCTTTGTGTATGTTATGTATGGCTCCCTGAGCCTTAAATAAAGTACTTATGTCGTAGAGTCATGTTGTGATGCTTCGTTGTATTTGCACATATCGAGCATATTGTGTGCATGATTGAAATGCTTGGTATGTGTGGGATCTGACTATCTAGTTGTTTATCTTTAGTAGCCTCTCTTACCGGGAAATGTCTCCTAGTGTTACCGCTGAGCCATGGTAGCTTGCTACTGCTCTGGAACACTTAGGCTGGCCGGCATGTGTCCTTCTTCGTTCCTGTGTCTGTCCCTTCGGGGAAATGTCACACTTTGAGTACCGGAGTCCTGTTAGCCCGCTACAGCCCGGTTTACCGGAGTCCTGCTAGCCCAGTGCTACAGCCCGGACCCACTTGCTGATGACCGACACGTTCGAAGCTGGGTCATGGATGCCTGTCCCTGTAAGTCTGTGCCACTTTGGGTTTACGACTAGTCATGTCAGCCCGGGCTCTTTATCATATGGATGCTAGCGACACTATCATATACGTGAGCCAAAAGGCGCAAACGGTCCCGGGCAAAGGTAAGGCGACACCCGTGGGAACACCGTGCGTGAGGCCGCAAAGTGATATGAAGTGTTACCGGCTAGATCGATGTGACATCGAGTCGGGGTCCTGCTTGGTATGTGTGGGATCTGACTATCTAGTTGTTTATCTTTAGTAGCCTCTCTTACCGGGAAATGTCTCCTAGTGTTACCGCTGAGCCATGGTAGCTTGCTACTGCTCTGGAACACTTAGGCTGGCCGGCATGTGTCCTTCTTCATTCCTGTGTTTGTCCCTTCAGGGAAATGTCACGCTTTGAGTACCGGAGTCCTGTTAGCCCGCTACAGCCCGGTTTACCGGAGTCCTGCTAGCCCAGTGCTACAGCCCGGACCCACTTGCTGATGACCGACACGTTCGAAGCTGGGTCATGGATGCCTGTCCCTGTAAGTCTGTGCCACTTTGGGTTTACGACTAGTCATGTCAGCCCGGGCTCTTTATCATATGGATGCTAGCGACACTATCATATACGTGAGCCAAAAGGCGCAAACGGTCCCGGGCAAAGGTAAGGCGACACCCGTGGGAACACCGTGCGTGAGGCCGCAAAGTGATATGAAGTGTTACCGGCTAGATCGATGTGACATCGAGTCGGGGTCCTGACAGCGTTTGCGCCAGTCGTCCTCCACCTCCCGCCAGGAGGCCAGAGGCGTGTGGCCGGCGCGTGCGCACCGCCGTGCCGCCACGGCACCTGCCTGCCTGTCCTCCCCCTCGACGCCTGGACGTCCGGAACGTCGCCACGCAGCTGCCCCGCACCGCTCTCACTCTCCCTCGCCCTCCTCCTCTCCCCCTGCTCTCTCTCCCTCTCACCCGAAGCACTGCCGCCGCCGCAGCTCGTCACCGACGCGCTCCCCGCCGTCCCCTCGCCCCTCCGTAGAGCCCCCGAGCTCCGCCGCGACCCCCTCTACCTCCTCGTCGAGCCAAGCAAGACGGGGCATCCCGTGGAGCCATCGCCGTCGCCATCCTCGCCTCCGGCCGCCGTGGGTACTCGCCGTCGATTCGGGAGCTTCCGGGCATCCCCGACCTCGTCCTCGCGCTCGCTAGATCCGCGGTGAGCTCCTCCACCGTTCCCCTCTCTTCTCCCTCCCGTTCCCGTGCCGTAGCGCCGCTCCCCACCACGGCCGAAGCCTCTCGCCGCCGTCCATGTCGCCGCCGCCGTCTCGGCCCGCCTCCGCCCAAACCAAGCCCCCCTTCGCGCTCCTGGTGCCACGAGGGTGCCGCCGGGCCCCTCAGGTGGCCTCCCCGTGCCCCGCAGCCCGATCCCGCTCGCGGCCGAACTCCGACCGTCGCCCCGAGCTTCGCTCCGGCGAGCTCCGGCCGTCCCCGCTCCTCCCACCTGTCCCACCAGATGCGCGAGAGCCCGGGCTACGCCCCGGTGCTCTCAGACGCCGTCCCCGTGGCCTGTGGCGCGGACTCCGCCGCGTCCAGAGGTCGCCGGCGACGAGCCCCCGTCGCCTGAGCCCTGCCAGGTGGGGCCGGCCCGTCAGGTGATTAGCTTAGTGCTAATCACCGTTGACTAACCCCCCCCCCCTGACGCTGACCAGTGGGCCCGACCCCCCTTAACCTTTTTATTAAATTAAATTAACCCTGTTAACCCCCCCCTGCCACTGACGTGTGGGTCCCACACGTCAGGTTTGACCTGGACAGCCGCGTTGACCCGCTGACGTCGTGCTGACGTCATGCTGGCGCAGTATATAAATTCTGGATTTAATTAAATCAGGAAAATTCCAGAAATTGAGTTAAACTTCAAAAATTCATATCAATTCAACCGTAGCTCAGATTTAAATAATTTATATATGAAAAATTATCAGAAAAATGCAATCTTTCCATCTATACTAGTTTCATGCATGACAAACCAACCTATACATGCTGAATATGAGAAAACACATTATGGCATATATAAGAGACCTAATTTAGAAATGCATTTGAACCTTTGGTTCAAATGGACTTCAAACCAATTGAATACTAGTTGCATTAGCTCAAACAGCATCACATCTACATGGCATGTTCATGCATCATATTGTTGCATATGATTGTGTATTGATTGCCGGCACCGTTCCTTCTCGATAGGTCCTGCTCCGGAGACGTTCCAGAGTACCTGTCTGTGAAGCAGTGCCTCCCTTGTTGATTTACCAGGCAAGCAACCCCCCTTGTTCATTTCGATAAAACCCTACTCTCTCGCTCCTGCTCTCAGTTATTGCATTAGGACAACAACGATTCATCTGCTACTTTGTGCTGCGGTAGTTGAACCCATTCCTCTGCATGACCTGTCATTGCCACAGTAAATAGTTGAAACCCACTAGCATGTGTAGGAGTTGATTGAAGCCACTGATGTGTTCCTACCATGCTATGCCTGCTATTGCTTAGAGTGTGTCAGGTCTGGTTCATTGGGAATGAATTGGAGTGTCACGATATGTTCTATTGCTGAGAGTTAAGTGTGTGAACACGATTTGGTAAAGGTAGCGGTGAGAGACCATGTAGGAGTACATGGTGGGTTGTCTCACTGGAACCGTCCTTAAGCACTGAGTTCTGTGTATGTTGTCCAATGACTCGATACTACCACACATTGGGTTCCGGTAACTCGACCCCTCTCGACTTATTAACCAACTTGGTCTCTATCCAGGAGTCGCAACTAGTTTCTGGTGTTTGTAGGTAGTGCTATTTTTCTACCAAGTGGCACCCGGCAGGGTGGGCTTGGGACAGACTAGGCACACGTGGCCCGGTGTACCGAGTGGCACCCGGTTGGTGGGCTCGGGAACCCTGTACACATCGTTTGGGGCCGTAAGCGACACCCCGGCCGGATCTCCTTGCGGATGGAACCCGAATAGGCGATAAACCTGGACTAGAGTCTTGTGTGGTTAGTCAGGTCGTGGCCGACACCCTCGCCAGGCTTCCGCTTGAAGGTTGCCGAGATACATGACGTGTACATGGCGGTAAGTGGCGAGAGCGTGCGTGAAGAAGTACACCCCTGCAGGGTTAACATGATCTATTCGAATAGCCGGGTCCGCGGTTATGGACTTCTTGGATGCTTACATAGTACATAGACAACTTGAAGTGGATACTATAAAATGCTCAAGACAAGTGTGAGTGCTATGGATGGCCTTCTCGTAGGGAGACGGGGATGAATCCATAGTAGTGTATTGTGTGGTGATTAGTGGACTCGTGTACGTTGTTTCACCTCCAGAGTTTCTGGTAGTCGTAGAACAGGATAGCCACAGAGTCAAAGCTGGCTTGCTGCAACTAAACCCCACATTATCTCTTGATACAGATGCATGTATGATAGGATCTGATGTAAGTCTTGCTGAGTACCTTTGTACTCATGTTGCTTTAATTATGTTTTTGCAGCGGAGACTTCGGTCTTACTAGTGTTCTCGTGGACTTCGACTAGTAGCTAGTACCTCAGCTACGATCTTGATCGGATGTTGTAGATAGTCAGGCTCTTCAGCCTTTTTCATTTATAGATGTCTGTACCCAGACATGTAATGCTTCCGCTTGTTGCTTGTATGCTCTGTATGACGGGTCTTGTGACCCCTGTTTGCAATAAATGCTATGATGGCTCTTCTGAGCCTTTATCTATATAATTGTTGAGTTATGCTGTGATGCCATGTTGTACAGCACATACTTGCATGTTATGCGTACGTGTAATGTGTAGTGCTATGTGTGGGATCTGACTATCTAGTTGTTTATCTTTAGTAGCCTCTCTTACCGGGAAATGTCTCCTAGTGTTACCGCTGAGCCATGGTAGCTTGCTACTGCTCTGGAACACTTAGGTTGGCCGGCATGTGTCCTTCTTCGTTCCTGTGTCTGTCCCTTCGGGGAAATGTCACGCTTTGAGTACCGGAGTCCTGTTAGCCCGCTACAGCCCGGTTTACCGGAGTCCTGCTAGCCCAGTGCTACAGCCCGGACCCACTTGCTGATGACCGACACGTTCGAAGCTGGGTCATGGATGCCTGTCCCTGTAAGTCTGTGCCACTTTGGGTTTACGACTAGTCATGTCAGCCCGGGCTCCTTATCATATGGATGCTAGCGACACTATCATATACGTGAGCCAAAAGGCGCAAACGGTCCCGGGCAAAGGTAAGGCGACACCCGTGGGGATACCGTGCGTGAGGCCGCAAAGTGATATGAGGTGTTACCGGCTAGATCGATGTGACATCGAGTCGGGGTCCTGACACAAACCAAACTGATAATTCGAAGAGACTTGCAAAGATAAACAATCATACATAAAAGAATTCAGAGGAGATTCAAATATTTCTCATAGATAAAATTGATCATAAGCCCACAATTCATCAGATCTCGACAAACACACCGCAAAGAGAGTTACATCGAATAGATCTCCAAGAAGATCGAGGAGAACATTGTATTGAGATTCAAAGAGAGAGAAGAAGCCATCTAGCTAATAACTATGGGCCCGAAGGTCTGTGGTAAAATACTCACAACTCGTCGGAGAGGCCTTAGCGTTGATGTAGAAGCCCTCCGTGATCGATTCCCCCTCCGGCAGAACGCCGGAAAAGGTTCCAAGATGGGATCTCACGGGAACAGAAGGTTGCAGCGGTGGAAATAGGGTTTCGTGGTGCTCCTGTATGTTTTCAGGCTACGTTGATATATATAGGCGAAGCAAGTCGGTCAGGGGAGCCACAAGGGGCCCACGAGGGTGGGGGGCATGCCCACCCCCCTAGGGCGCGCCTCCCTTCCTTGTGACTTCCTTGTCTGCTTCTTGACATCCACTCCAAGTCTCCTGGATTGCGTTTGTTCCAAAAATAACTCTCCCAAAGGTTTCATTCCGTTTGGACTCCGTTTGATATTCCTTTTCCGTGAAACACTCAAATAGGCAAAAAAAACAACAATTTAGGATGGGCCTCCGGTTAATAGGTTAGTCCCAAAAATGATATAAAAGTGTATAGTAAAGCCCATAAACATCCAAAACAGGTAATATAATAGCACGGAACAATAAAAAATTATAGATACGTTGGAGACGTATCAAGCATCCCCAAGCTTAATTCCTGCTCGTCCTCGAGAAGGTAAATGATAAAAACAATATTTTTGATGTGGAATGCTACCTAGCATAATTCTCAATGTAATTTTCTTTATTGTGGCATGAATGTTCAGATCCAAATGATTCAAGATAAAAGTTTAATATTGACATAAGAGCAATAATACTTCAAGCATACTAGCAAAGTAATCATGTCTTCTCAAAATAACATGGCCAAAGAAAGTTATCCCTACAAAGTCATATAGTATGGCTATGCTCTATCTTCATCACACAAAATATTTAAATCATGCACAACCCTGATGACAAGCCAAGCAATTGTTTCATACTTTAGTATTCTCAAACTTTTTCAATCTTCACGCAATACATGAGCGTGATCCATGGACATAACACTATATGTGGAATAGAATGGTGGCCATGGAGAAGACAAAAAAGGAGAAGATAGTCTCACATCAACTAGGCATATCAACGGGCTATGGAGATGCCCATCAATAGATATCAATGTGAGTGAGTAGGGATTGCCATGCAACGGATGCACTAGAGCTATAAGTGTATGAAAGCTCAACAAAAGAAACTAAGTGGGTGTGCATCCAACTTGCTTGCTCACGAAGACCTAGGGCAATTTGAGGAAGCCCATCATTGGAATATACAAGTCAAGTTCTATAATGAAAAATTCCCACTAGATATGAAAGTGACAACATAGGAGACTCTCTATCATGAAGATCATAGTGCTACTTTGAAGCACAAGTGTGGAAAAGGATAGTAACATTGTCCCTTCTCTCTTTTCTCTCCTTTTTTGGTGGGCTTCTTTGGCCTCCCCTTTTTTTCATAAAGTCCGGAGTCTCATCCTGACTTGTGGGGGAATCATAGTCTCCATCATCCTTTCCTCACATGGGACAATGCTCTAATAATGAAGATCATCACACTTCTATTTACTTACAACTCAAGAATTACAACTCGATACTTAGAACAAAATATGACTCTATGTGGATGCCTCCGGTGGTGTACCAGGATATGCAATGAATCAAGAGTGACATGTATGAAAGAATTATGAAGGTGGCTTTGCCACAAATACGATGTCAACTACATGATCATGCAAAAGCAATATGACAATGATGGAGCGTGTCATAATAAACGGAACGGTGGAAAGTTGCATGGCAATATATCTCGGAATGACTATGGAAATGCCATAATAGGTAGGTATGGTAGCTGTTTTGAGGAAGATATATGGTGGGTGTAGGGTACTGGCGAAAGTTGCGCGGCACAAGAGAGGCTAGCAATGGTGGAAGGGTGACAGTGCGTATAATCCATGGACTCAACATTAGTCATAAAGAACTCATATACTTATTGAAAAAAATCTACAAGTTATCAAAACAAAGTACTACGCGCATGCTCCTAGGGGGATAGATCGGGAGGAAAAGACCATCGCTCGTCCCCGATCGCCACTCGTAAGGAAGACAATCAAAAAATATTTCATGCTCCAACTTCATCACATAACGGTTCACCATACGTGCATGCTACGGGAATCACAAACTTTTAACACAAGTATTCCTCAAATTCACAACTACCCAAATAGCATGACTCTAATATTACCATCCTCATATCTCAAAACAATCATCAAGCATCAAATTGATCATAGCATCCAACGCACTCTATAAGATAGTTTTTATTATACCCAACTTGGATGCCCATCATATTAGGACAAATTTTATAACCAAAGAAAATACCATGCTGTTCTAAAAGACTCTCAAAATAATATAAGTGAAGCATGAGAGATCAATAATTTCTACAAAATAAAACCACCACCGTGCTCTAAAAAGATATAAGAGAAGCACTAGAGCAATATTAATCTAGCTCAAAAGATATAAGTGAAGCACATAGAGTATTCTAATAAATTCCGAATCATGTGTGTATCTCCCAAAAGGTGTGTACAGCAAGGATGATTGTGGTAAACTAAAAAGCAAAGAATCATATCATACAAGACGCTCCAAGCAAAACACATATCATGTGGTGAATAAAAATATAGCTCCAAGTAAAGTTACCGATAGACGAAGACGAAAGAGGGGATGCCTTCCGGGGCATCCCCAAGATTAGGCTTTTGGTTGTCCTTGAATTACCTTGGGGTGCCTTGGGCATCCCCAAGCTTAGGCTCTTGCCACCCCTTATTCCATAGTCCATCAAATCTTTACCCAAAACTTGAAAACTTCACAACACAAAACTCAACAAAAAATCTCACAAGCTCCGTTAGTGCAAGAAAGAAAAACCACCACTTAAGGTACTGTAATGAACTCATTCTTTATTTATATTTGTGTTAAACCTACTGTATTCCAACTTCTCTATGGTTCATACCCCCCGATACTAGCCATAGATTCATCAAAATAAGCAAACAACACACGCAAAACAGAATCTGTCAAAAACAGAATAGTCTGTAGCAATCTGTAACTTTCGAATACTTCTGTAACTCTAAAAATCCTTCCAAACTAGGAAGTCCTAGGAAATTTGTCTATTGATCTACTTCAAAAATAATCAACTGAAAATCTTGTTTATGTGATTTATTAAAATTATTCTCGTGCGCGCAAAAGTTTCTGTTTTTCAGCAAGAGCAAATTAACTATCACACAAGATGATCCTATAGGTTCCACTTGGCACAAACACTAATTAAAACATAAAACCACATCTAAAAAGAGGCTAGATGAATTATTTATTTCTAAATAGGAACAAAAAGCAAGGAACAAAAATGAAATTGGGTTGCCTCCCAACAAGCGCTATCGTTTAATGCCCCTAGCTAGGCATAAAAGCGAGAATAGATCTACGTATTGCCATCTTTGGTATTCAAATCATAAGTGGCTCTCATAATAGATTCATAAGGTAATTTGATTTTTTTTCTAGGAAAGTGTTCCATGCCTTTCCTTAATGGAATTGTAATCTAATATTTCCTTCCTTCATATCAATAATTGCACCAATCGTTCTAAGGAAAGGTCTACCAAGAATAATAGGACATGAAAGATTGCAATCTATATCAAGAACAATAAAATCTATGGGCACATAATTCCTATTTGCAACAATAAGAACATCATTAATCCTTCCCATAGGTTTCTTAATAGTGGAATCCGCAAGGTGCAAGTTTAAAGAGCAATCATTAAATTCAGGGAAACCTAGCACATCACATAAAGTTTTTGGAATCGTGTAAACACTAGCACCCAAATCACACAAAGCATAGCATTCATGATCTTTAATTTTAATTTTAATAGTAGGTTCCCACTCATCATAAAGTTTTCTAGGGATAGAAACTTCTAACTCAAGTTTTTCTTCATAAGATTGCATTAAAGCATCAACGATATGTTGGGTAAAAGCTTTATTTTGACTATAAGCATGAGGAGAATTCAACACGGATTGCAACAAGGAAATACAATCTACTAAAGAGCAATTATCATAATTAAATTCCTTGAGATCCAAAATAGTGGGTTCATTGCTATGTAAAGTTTTGACCTCTCCAATCCCACTTTTACCAAATCTTGCATCAAGATCTAAAAACTCCGAATCATTGGGACACCTTTTAACTAAAGTTGACTCATCTCCAGTCCCATCATTACAAAGATTCATATTGCAAAACAAAGATTTAATAGGAGACACATCAATTACTTTTAGATCTTCATCATTATTTCCCGATAACCCTTCTGGTTTGGTGGCCATCTTATTAACTAAGGTGGCTTTCTTATCAAAAATTTGGGCTATTGATTTTTCAAGATGAGCAAATTGAGAATTCAATCCATGAAATTCCTTAGACATATATATCATCAAGCTCTTTATTCATGTATTCCATAAAGCTTTTTTGTTCTTTAGGCTCGTTTCTAAAGAAATTATTATGCTCAAATTGTAAAGTCATAAAGCTTCTAACGTTGCTTTCGATCTCTTCCAACCTTCTAAGGTGAAGGTCAGCGTTTTTAGGCAAGGCCATTAGGGCAAACAGGCACGCAAGAGACAAGCAAAAAAGAGGTGAACGAAAAAGAGAGGGCGAATAAAACGGCAAGGGTGAGGTGGGGGAGAGGAAAACGAGAGGCAAATGGCAAATAATGTAATGCGAGGGAGATGAGTTTGTGATGGGTACTTGGTATGTCTTGACTTGTGCGAAGATCTCCCCGGCAACGGCGCCAGAAATCCTTCTTGCTACCTCTTGAGCATTGCGTTGGTTTTCCCTTGAAGAGGAAAGGGTGATGCAGCAAAGTAGCGTAAGTATTTCCCTCAGTTTTTGAGAACCAAGGTATCAATCCAGTAGGAGGCTCCATGCAAGTCCCTCGTACTTATACAAACAAACAAGAACCTCGCAACCAACGCGATAAAGGGGTTGTCAATCCCTTCACGGCCACTTGCGAAAGTGAGATCTGATAGAGATAATAAGATAAGATATATTTTTTTGGTATTTTTATGATATAGATTGAAAAGTAAAGATTGCAAAATAAAGTAGATTGGAAACTTATATGATGGAAAATAGACCCGGGGGCCATAGGTTTCACTAGTGGCTTCTCTCAAGATAACATAAGTATTATGGTGGGTGAACAAATTACTGTCGAGCAATTGATAGAAAAGTGCATAGTTATGAGAATATCTAGGCATGATCGTGTATATAGGCATCACTTACACGACAAGTAGATCGAAACGATTCTGCATCTACTACTATTACTCCACACATCGACCGCTATCCAGCATGCATCTAGAGTATTAAGTTCATAAGAACAGAGTAACACATTAGGCAAGATGACATGATGTAGAGGGATAAACTCAAGCAATATGATATAAACCCCATCTTTTTATCCTCGATGGCAACAATACAATACGTGCCTTTCTGCCCCTGCTATTACTGGGAAAGGACACCACAAGATTGAACCCAAAGCTAAGCACTTCTTCCATTGCAAGAAAGATCAATCTAGTAGGCCAAACCAAACTGATAACTCGAAGAGACTTGCAAAGATAAACAATCATACATAAAAGAATTCAGAGGAGATTCAAATATTTCTCATAGATAAAATTGATCATAAACCCACAATTCATCGGATCTCGACAAACACACCACAAAAAGAGTTACATCGAATAGATCTCCAAGAAGACCGAGGAGAATATTGTATTGAGATTCAAAGAGAGAGAAGAAGCCATCTAGCTAATAACTATGGACCCGAAGGTCTGTGGTAAACTACTCACAACTCACCGGAGAGGCCTTGGCATTGATGTAAAAGCCCTCCGTGATCGATTCCCCCTCCGGCAGAATACCGGAAAAGGCTCCAAGATGGGATCTCACGGGAACAGAAGGTTGCGGCGGTGGAAATAGGGTTTCGTGGTGCTCCTGGATGTTTTCGGGGGTACGTAGATATATATAGGCGAAGGAAGTCGGTCAGGGGAGCCACGAGGGGCCCACGAGGGTGCGGGGCGCGCCCACCCCCTAGGGCGCGCCTCCCTGCCTCGTGGCTTCCTCGTCTGCTTCTTGACGTCCACTCCAAGTCTCTTGGATTGCGTTTGTTCCAAAAATAACTCTCCCGAAGGTTTCATTCCGTTTGGACTCCGTTTGATATTCCTTTTCTACGAAACACTGAAATAGGCAAAAAAAACAGCAATTTGGGTTGGGTCTCCAATTAATAGGTTAGTCCCAAAAATGATATAAAGTGTATAGTAAAGCCCATAAACATCCAAAACAGGTAATATAATAGCACAAAACAATCAAAAAGTATAGATACATTGGAGACGTATCACACCTCAACAGAAGGGTTCCAGTACCCCAGCTTACTGATTGGGCCACAGAAAATTCCACCATGCTCAAGTTCCAATGTAAAAAAATGACTATCTAGTATCTACCCTTTCTCCATTTGTTGCATCACACACTGCATCCAAAACAAAGATGCATCAGTTGAGAAACAATATTCAGTTAATTGAATATTCAGTTGATAGAAAATAATTCAATTAACAAGATGCATCAGATTGAATAAACTACAACAGCTTAAGGTTCAGTTAACTGAACCTTTCAGTTAACTACAGTAACTGATAAAAATCAGTTAACTACAGTATCTGAACATGTTCAGTGAACTGAAGATAAACTAACCATAAATGAAATACAACATTAGCAAAACCATTCAATTAACTGAAACTTCACTGCACATACCATTAGCATTACCAAAACTAAACTAAATGGTGTAACAAATTAGCCACACAAACAGATGCTTGAGTAGAGTACATGCTAGAGCAGAACTAAAAGCCAACTACAAAGGCATTAACATCTAATTTGTCTGCCATAAACCCTAGCTCTGATGTTGAACTCAAACCTAAAATCATCGGCCGAAACCCTAGCTCTACTTCGCCATAAATGAACATACGCAAGAAACACCACTACACGGCCTTAGATCGAGCACAAATGGCCCCGATTCGAGCTGTAGTGCACGGTGCAAACGACGAGGCGACGAGCCGCAGAGCAAAGCAGAGGAGAGGAGAGGGAGGAAAGCAAAGCAGAGCTCACAGTAATCAGGAGGGAAGACACTGAACGGGCGGACGAGATGAGCAGATGCCGGCGTCTCCATGCCGTTGGCGAACGGCGACGACGACGCGCCCGTCGCAGACGTCACCATCGCCCCGCCAGCCCGTGAGCTCTGTCGCCCCGACAACGACCAAGTGAATCCTCTCGAACGAACGCGAGTTGGATTCCGACCGATTTAATTCAGGTGTGCTATACTGCGGGTTGATTAGAGAAAACGACGTGGTTTTTTCTTTTTTGCAAAACTGCGTCCGACGAGCGGGCCAGCCACCTGGCTGCCACTTATCGTTCTGTCATTGGCCTGCGACTAAAACATCACATGAGGTGCAAGTTGGTGTATAATGGGATTGCATTTTGCAAGTTTAGGACTAAATCATCAGATTTTGTGCAAGTTAGGATACCGGGTGCTTTTACCTCCAAGCCAAACACAGCCCGCGATTGGTTCGCACAAAAACAACCGGTCCGACTCCAATCAGCTCCCAGTCAGCACTCTGCAGCAGCTTTATCCGCTCACCCCCTTTCAGCAACAAACCCCTTTCTCGCCCCCAAATCATCTTCCTCCTCCTCCTCCCCATGACGGCGACATGTCCTCCGACCCAACCGCAAAAGCCGAGCCGCTCGCGTGCGGTTCTCTCCAACCCCATGCTCCCACAGCAGCTCCACCATCGCTAGCTCGGAGACGAGCAATGGCAGTCCTCCTACTCGCGGCGGCCGCGTCCGTCCTGCTACTTCTGCCGCCGCCGCCGCCGGCCGCCGCGCGGTCCGCCGCGCCCGCCCGCGTCTTCTCCGTCGCGGACTACGGCGCGGCCGGCGACGGGTCGCGCTACGACACGGCGGCCATCCAGGCGGCCGTCGACGCCTGCGCGGCGGCGGGGGGCGGCCGCGTGCTCCTCCCGGCGCCCGGGGACTACCTGACGGCGACCGTGCGCCTCCGCTCGCGCGTGGTGCTCGAGGTGGCCCCCGGCGCGCGGCTGCTCGGCGGGACCCGGCAGCGGGACTACCCGCCCGAGTTCCGCCGCTGGTACGTCGTGCTGGCCGAGAACACCACCGGCGCGGGCGTCACCGGCGGCGGCGAGATCAACGGCCAGGGCGGCGCCTTCGTGGTCACGCCCAGCGCCCAGAAGAACGTCATGGTCAGCTGGAACGCCACGGGGGACTGCCTGGGCGACGAGTGCCGCCCGCGGCTCCTCGGCTTCATCGACTCCAAGGACGTCGCGGTCCATGACATCACCCTCAACCAGCCGGCCTACTGGTGGTGAGCACTTCTTGTTCCCTCACTTCACTCTGATCGTACTCATACAACATACTGCCACTGGCGAAACCTCGAAACTGATTGAACAAATGCAGTGTACTCATGTAAATGTACTGACTTGTCCAATCCTTTCACTCTGTCTGAAGACTTCTGAACTCTAATGATACTAGAATTAGTTAAGTACACACATCACATTCACCGTTGTCATTGTTATTTTTGTTTATTTTTATGCTCAAAATCAGTTGTTGTTATTGGTTTTACTCGTTGAAGGTTCACCACAAACAAATCGATGTTTACAATTTAGGTAGGATAGGCGAAATTATGTCGGTGATACTTGATATGCTTGCATTCTCTGCAGCCTGCATCTTGTCAGGTGTGACAACTCGGTGATCCGCAATGTCTCTATATACGGGGACTTTGACACTCCTAACAATGACGGGATTGACATTGAGGATTCAAATAACACGATCATCGCCGATTGCCACATAGACACCGGAGATGATGCAATCTGCCCGAAGTCTAGCACAGGGCCTGTTTATAACTTGACAGCGACAAATTGCTGGATCCGTACTAAATCATGCGCTATCAAATTTGGAAGTGCAAGCTTTTTCAACTTTGAGAAGCTGCTCTTTGATAACATAACTATAGCTGATTCACATCGAGGACTTGGAATGCAGATCCGTAATGGAGGTATTGATCTTTTGCTTGCAATTGCCAATGCACCATCATACTATTAGGTTTTTTTTTTACATCAATAAGACTTTGTTTCTCAAATGATAGACATGTCATTTACAAGAAGTTGAGAATTAAAATCGGGGATAGAACTTTCCCAAAAATCAGAAGACCTGTACTATAGGAGTGGCTAGCTAAGCGATCAGCTACCAAATTTGCTTCACGAAAGCAATGCTACCGTCATACTATTAGGTGGTATAAGTGAATATCTTATTTCAAAAAGCTGCTATTTTGATTGCAACTTTGTGGCACGGGAGGGGGGGGGGGGGGCACCACCCCCTCTCCCCTCCTAGCCCAAGCAATAGGTAATAATTAACAGGTAGTGCTTGGGCTTAAATTTGTCTCTGGATAAAGTGTTGAATTGGTTTGGCACCTTGAAATTTTACATACAGTATGTTGTACTTTGAGCTATTGCTTTAATTAGTGGGTCATTTAAGCATCCTGATTTAGAGATACATAATTTTGCAGGGAACGTTAGTGATGTGATATTTTCAAATATCAAAATGCGCACTAGGTACTACCATCCTTCATGGTGGGGGAGAGCTGAACCGATCTACATCACTACCTGTCCAAGGCACCCTGATTCCAAAGAAGGCACCATTTCAGATGTTCGCTTCATCAACATCTCATCAATATCAGAAAACGGTGTTTTCCTGGCTGGATCGAAGCATGGCTTGCTTCGCAACTTGAAGTTCCAGAATGTCGACCTGACCTACAAGAGGTGGACAAACTACACTGGGGGCCTGTATGACTACAGACCTGGATGTCAGAAGATGGTGAAGCACAAGACTGGCGGTATGATGCTGGAGCACATCTCAGGCCTGGAGGTTGACAATGTCAGCATGAGATGGTGGAGAGGAAGCCTGAAAGGGTGGGATGTTAACCCGCTCCTCTTCCGGCCATCCACTATTGACGGGCTGTCGTTCCACGACTTGCAGTCGCTGGATGTTCAATAGCAGACCAGCTGAATCTCACCCTTATGTCGATATGTATCATGTATCCACGATGAATAAGCCACGATTCTTGTGTCATATCTTTAAATAAAAGATCCCAATTCAAAACAGCACACTTTGTTGATTTCTGCTGTCTGCAAACATGGGGTATTCTTTTGGGAAGTGTATAAATAAACGATCCAATCCCAAACAGCATGCTGTACTCATTTCTGCTGTCTGCATATATGGAGGAGATTCCCTGGCTGGGCTGTGTTCTGTTCTTGAATTCAAGACTGTAAAGCTGATTCAATGTGAGCCGATTTGCACTTGTCAGTACTTGTTCAAGTGAACCTTCCACCTAAAATGGACGAATATTGAAGCTTAGTATGCTGTGGCAGTTTGAAAGAGTTGATTAATACCTTGTGTTTTGCCCTATTTTTGTCATACTCCAGAATGATTTCTCCCCTATGAAAAGCCAAGTCAAGTAGATGGAGCTATCATCCATTTTTCAGATGTGAGCGTAGAAGTTTCTAGAACTTTTTTTACTGATATATTGACAAAGGAATTTCTTATCAGTATTTGAGATTAACTAACATCTGTTGCACAGTAGTTTTTGTTGAAAAAATATGGCCAGCTTTATTAAATCGCGACTCGCAAAAGAACAGCCGTAGTACCAAGGTGAAGAGCCGACCAAAATCTAGGAAATAATTCACATGTGTAGCTATTTTTTATAAAACAATCTTAAAGCATATTCTTGTGCATTTTTACATATAAAGTTCTTAATTTTTTTGGAGAGGGTAGAACTATAGTATCTGAGTGAACAACCCGAGTAAATGTACTGTAGTAAATGACACACAAATCTAATATTGAAAAAACATATGCTTGAAGCACATTCACATCTCATTTGGAGAGGGAATTCTCATCTTTTTTTTGGCAGTCCTTAGTTTTTTTTTCGGCAGTCCTTAGTGAAAATATTACTTTTTTTTAGACAAAGTGAAAATATTACTTTTTTTTAGAAATAAGTGAAAATATTACTTGCTACTACTACGTTCCAACCTCCGGCCCACTAAAGATCACCCACTTCTTCATAGCGTAGCCCAACTCACTGACCAAGTCCAGCCCACTTACACCACTCTCTGCACTCTGCAGCGTCCACACCCCAGCCAGCCTCCTCGTCTCCGCAGATCAGCAGCCCCCAAATCGGCGACCCCTCGCTCTCTCTCCGATCTCCAATCCTCCACCTCGCACACGCGCACCAACCGGGCACGATGCGGGCGATCTCGTCGGCGGCGGGAGGGATGCTGCGGGCGCGGCTGCGCGCGGCGGTGCGCCTCCGCGGCGGGCACGGCGACGGCGGGGGCCGCTGGACGACGCCCGGCCACGAGGTGCGGCCCAAGGGGTACCCGATGAACCGCACGCCGCCGCCGCCGGGCGAGTCGCGCAAGTGGGAGGACTGGGAGCTCCCCTGCTACGTCACCTCCTTCCTCACCGTCGTCATCCTCGGCGTCGGGCTCAACGCCAAGCCCGACCTCACCCTCGAGACCTGGGCGCACCACAAGGCGCTCGAGCGCCTCCAGCAGCAGGAGCTCGCCGCCGCCTCCGCCTCGGCCGACGCCCTGTCCGAGTGATCCGCGCGCGCGCGCCCCAGGTCTTCCTCCAAGCCTAGGTCGCTTCTGTTCTGTTTTGCTTCCAATAAGGGTTGGTTGTGAACTTGTGATGTACCAATCTGATATTGATGGGACCTGGGCGGAACACTATATTTCTGTTTCTGTTTTGTTGTTGAAATTTATCTGATGATGATGGCAGATACCGTATGCATTTCGAAATGCCCTGTGGTGTCCCAAACATTTTGAAATGCCTCTGCATTGTATTGTCTTGTGTATCCCTTATTTATTTCCTTGGGCATGATTTGCTACATGCTTTTGCGAGCGTAATTAGGACCGATTGTACCTGTCTCTCTTTGCCTGAAATGACTTGTTGCAGAAAATAAATAAATCAGTTGTCGCATTGAACAGCTTGAAATGTTGCTTGCTTGTTAGAACTTACAAGTGATGTTTGCTTTCGGGGGGGCTTGGGTATTGCCTCTCTCTTTTTCTTTTCCAATGATAAGTGGACATTCTCTCAATAGAAGAAAGGTTACACGCAATGTGTTACTTCAGTAAATGATCAGGCTTAGCACATACTGTAAGCTTGTTCTTTATTTCTACTACTTGATAAAATATGAACAATTGGTTGGGTTGGTGTGATTGAAGTAGACTGTTGTTTCTACATTTGTTGCAAATTGTGATGAATCATGTTGTGTAACTCAGAGTTAAAATAGGTACCATGAACAGTCATGCACTTGAATGTTGCTGATCCTTAGAAGGATGTATGATCCCATCTATTTCTTGGCAGCATGGTTGGCGGTAAAATTGCTCTGCTTGTTGGATTAGTAGCTAGTTAGGTGTGATAGAAAATCAGGAGGTATATCTACTGCAGTTATTTTCCTTTCTGTTCATACTTTGCAGAGCTTATACATGCATTGATTTGTTTCATGTCAACTAGCCTATCAATTATTCAACACAAACCTTCTACACATGCACTATCACTACCAAGACACCATTAACTCTGAACAATAGTCTCTTCTTCTTAATCTGTACTTCATTGTGCAGTTAGTTTGGTATTATGCCATATTGAGGAAAGGAAGGCAAAGGAGTGAGTGCGTCTCAGGACACGAGGGTAGAGGGTAAAAGACTAAAAGGATATAGTGAAATCATCGACTTGCATGTGGCTGGGCTCATTCGCAGCTAGCCACGTCTCTGGTATATGGATTAGGGCAAAACTGGTTTATCCATTCTTGCTGAGATGGCGAAATAACATAAGACGCGTGTTCTTTGTAGGATACACTAGCAAATAACTATCCTGACACAAATAACAGGCCAACTCCAACTCCCAAACCAACCAAAGAGTATATGATATTAAGGATATCCTAGTAGCTTCCCTACATAGTTTGTACAATGTCAAGGAGACCTTGCCTCATTTGTTGCTTTCTTCTCCAGCTGCCGCACGTGTTGGCTTACATGAGCTCTGGTACGTTGTACCCCGGAAGGAGTCCATATTATTAGAAGCCCTAAGTTTAGGTGACTTGTTTATCTAAATATTTGTGCCATGCCCAAGATGGTTTACCATCTCGTTTATCTTTGTCCACAAGATCATGAGCAATTCTAAACATGAAAACATTGAGATAATGCTTAAACAATGTTGTAGGTAGTGGTTAGTGGCATAGGACACTGGGAATGGCTGTTTCTTTTTTCCTTATGATCAATGAAGGAGTGTAAACTGTTAACCAGTACGGTAGTTTGTTCTGTTGGAGAAGTGGTTGGGGAACGATTGTGTGACTGCAAGAGAGGTCTCGAACTGAATAGACCGTTTCAGGGTTTCTGTGTTGTATCAGATGGAATCCTGCTGTAATAACTAGCTGGTATTTTGTGGAATGTCTTCTTACTGGTAGATCAGAGGGGTCAAGTTGAGTATCTGGTATATAGCACTTGCCCCAAACCTGTTGTGTGATACCCAGAGCCCCTGCATAAAATTGAAAGAAACCAAGGTAGCATGTGGGACATAGATTAAAGATGTTATGGGTTTCTCAAAAGATTGTGGGTGGAATAATTCATGAACTGGGTCGCCTTTGTTGGAAAGACAAACTCCGAGGACAGAAATCTATCACTGCAGATGAACATTCTTGGTCATGCCTCATTGCCCCACTAGTCTACTGTCAGTCTGTTCTGTTTCCTGTGACACTTAGTGTAAATGTCAATTATGAATACTTAAATTCATCAGGTTTATTAGTTTCACAAATAATTTCCTTGAAGTGTGTGTACTATGTGCATCAATACTGCCGTTGCAACTTTGTTTACAGAAAATGCTTGCTTTCTTGAGAAAATATTACTTACATTTTCACGAAATCAATGCTTTCTGTGACGGATGATATATCAGCAAGATTTTTGACTATTTGAGTATTCCGATTTTAGCAAGCATGGTGCCATACTGCTTTTTATGAGCAAAAGGCGTGAGTTGAACCTAACTAAGCAGAAAAGAATGAGGTGAATACTATGGCATATTGGCATTGAAATGTAAAGCCACGCTGATTCTCCTCATTTGTCGACTTGTTCTCGTCCTATAGTAGCAAACTGATACTTCCTCCGTTCACAAATACAAGATGTGCTAAATTTTTTTCTGAATCGGACGTATATAGACATGTTTTAGTGTGTTTGTTTACTCATTTCAGTCTGCATGTAGTTCACATTGAAATATCCAAAACATCTTATATTTGTGAATGTAGTCTACATTGAAATATCCAAAATATCCAAAACCCCTTGCACAATGGCATTGACGAGCTCTAGTAGCCACCGGCTCAGCAGGATCTGATCTCAAATGGCCTCTCGGCCGGAGGCATGACCATCTTGGCCGCGCTCTCTGAGCTCCTTCGATCTCGGGCATGGGGACAACGTCCATCCGCCTCGCAGAAGGCGGCCAAACCCTTCCTCCTCGACCTTGAACCGATGCCAGCCAACGACTTCATCCAACCTGAGCAGGACGCCATTAGTGCCGCATCCAGCTGCGCTTTCAGACAAAATCCGCTCCAAAAGCCACCCGCCCCTGCATACTCCTCGACATCGCCCGAAAGAACGAGGCCGAAGCAAGACAAGAGTAGGAGGAACTGAACACCCACAAGCTCACCGTCAAAGATTTGGCCTCAGATGAGACGCGGCCGGAGCCGGAGCGACTTATTGCCGACGCGACGTTGTCGCCGTCATCTTAAGGCGTCTCTTGGAACTTATCTACATGCCTGCAGAACCCCAGAGATCCTCCCCACCTCCTGAGACGTAATAACTGGCCATCGGAGGCGTGGAGGAGCGGCGAGATCGCCGGCGGAAGAACCAAGTACCGGATGCGCCTCCTTGTCGCCTCTCTCGCATTGTAGCAGAGGGTTTGAGAGGAAACTGGCAACGCAGCGACACTACATTCTTTTAAATTATGGGACGGAGGGATTATGTTTCTAGTACATCAGAAATTTGGTTCTTCCATCTCTCATGAGGAATACTTCATTTTTTATAACAAAACCAATTTATTAGATCAAAATAACACTTACATCATGTATTAAGATTGATGCAATTTTGGTCATGGCCTCCTCAAACAAATCATAGGTTGCAGAAAATCTAGCTAATCTAGCAAACTCATGAGGAACCTTATTAGCTTCTCTATTACCATATTCAAAAGTAGTGATGGAAAAATCACAAGAGCTATGATAACAATCGTCAAAAACTGATCAATTTTCCAGTTAATAAGACTATGATAACAATCAATTACAATCCTCCCTTTGCGCAAGAGGAGGGCCAAATCGAAATCGTAGCGCTAGAGCCTCGGCAGTCAGGGCATCATTGCACCGATCAATTTTCAAGTTAATCAAGCAATGAATTGCACTCTAGCATCTCTTAGAACTGCACCAGCTGAACCCCTAAGCAAATATTGATCAAAATAGCATCAACATTAAGTTTAATAAAACCCAGGTGGCCGGGTCCAACCACCTTTCGTCATGGTAGCATTAGGGAAAGTGAAATATATAGTTTATCGCCCGGCGTGAATTCTCATAGTAATTTGATTGAAATCTTGGATTTCCTTCTCGTGGACCAACTTACATCTTCCCCACAATAAGTACCAAGTAGTAATAACGATCAATTCGTTGACATTAAGAAGGTTAAAAATAGACGGATCTTAAGTAAGAACTCAAGGAAAGCCTCGTCGACACGATCAATTTCACAAGCTTTTTTAATCACTACGTCCAGCCCAAACATTTCCAAAGCACCTTAGCTTTTTGGCATGGGAACAAAGATGTTTAGTGTCTTACGTGTCCTTTAGAAGAGAAGGGGCACAAATGCGAAACTTTTAAAGGCCTATTGGCAAGAGTAACACGACAAGGAAGAGTGCCATGAAGGTGCACCAATAAAAATTCCTTCATCGAATAAGATAATTTCCAAATTTTACACCAAAAAGAATTGAAAATGGTTTGACCAGTCCCATTAGTTCATCTAAGTTTTCTCCCATGTTGGTGAATATCACATTCCACACACTAAGTCGAACAAACAATGAACCATTCTTCGTGAAACTCCCTGCAATAAAAACCGACATGCCATGAAACAGAAGAGGAATACATGAACTCGTTGAGCATCAATTGGCAGTGGTATTTGTCTGGCGAAGGAAAAAAAAACTATTTGTAATATGATCAATAAGATCAAAAACCTTAGACAAGAGATTGTACTCATTTAGGAGTGACAACTCTTCTATCAACAAAATTTGGGATCCACGCATCTTTTCAAATATCATTGTTCTGTCCATTGCCAACTCTCCGTATATAAGTATATAACCACGCTTCAGATAACTGACTTCTGCCTTAATACTATGCCAAGTAAAAGAGGACCCTTCAGGATAACATTTTTTGGAAAAACTTTGTTTTTGCCACTCTAGCTTTTGACCGGTTTGCTTATGCCACTCTAAAATTTGACATTTTGATTTTGCCACTCTTAGTTTTTGACAATACATCACAATTGTCATTCGGTGGCAAATACAATAAGATATCAAAAGCACTTGGTCTTGTCGAAAAAGAATGCTTCCATTGCACAAAAACATGATTCCATCATGGAAAAACAGATCTGACTAAATAAACCATAATTAAATTTATTGATTATTCATTAGGAAAAAACATAATTTACCAAATTATTTTCAAAACAGCCCACCTTGTTCTTGAAAAGGAGACCGTGCATGATTCTAAGATGCAAATACCAGGAAACAAACCAAAATTAACTAGCCTAACATCCACGAGCAGGGTAAGACGCACATTTTCAATGGGAAGCTCCCATTCATCGTACCGTACAACAGACGTTCGATAGGATGCTAGGGAGTGGTAGTCCGATACTCATACCTAAACCCCTTGGACTTAATTTTATGGCAACGGCTGCAGAGCTTCTTCACACTCAACTGAACCGTGGAGGGAACTTTGTCCACGATATATTTATCAATAACCCCCAGCCCTTTGTGGGCGTGCATGATCATACTCCTGCTTTTCGGGTTGCATTCACCTATTTTCCCGACACAAGACCTTTCAGCATCTCCATAACTACTATTGTCGTATATGGTGTCCAGCGTAAGGCGCTCGAGCGAGGTTGCATTCTCAAGAATATGGTAGGTTAGTTCGACCATGCTCTTTGCAGAGCAGAAGCCCATTATCCTGACATTCTTGACGCTGCAATGGAGATGTCCTGGCATCTGTCTCATGTTCAAGTCTCCATCAGAAATCAATTCATGCTTTACTCGAGTCTGTGATACCTACATTCATAGGAGCAACACACGAGTTAAATGGTTCCACAGCATATGCAGATACTTGATACCATGGTTGCAAGCTAGAGGAGAAGTGACTTACACCCAAGACAAACTTCTCCAGGACAGGACAAGCATCCAGGAAATAAGCTAGGGAAAAATAATCATAGGATGGGGAAAAGCCCCCCATCTGTCCATCATTAAGATCAATCTTCAGGTTCTTCAGGAAGAGGAATTTGACAGCTAAAATTGGCGTATTGAACATCTGCATATAGATATTGGTTACGTACTTTCTTCCCTTAAAAAGGTTAAACATATTCAATGGCACGACTGCTGTTATATATATGAAACAACACCTGTCTCTGACAATCAAATCTACTGCTAGCCATCCTTGCAAAAACAATAATGGGAAAACTAAAGTTTGAGAATATACCTCTCCAGCCGAAGATAGGTTGAGGGTTTCAAGATTTGGCATAATGAATGGAAGCTTGGAACGAGCATCATGAACAATGTCATATTCGTAGTAATCCAACATGTGTAGTCTCTTCATTTGCAATAAATCTCCAATCGGAAGTTTCTCTACGGCGCCATCAATGCGAACAAAGCAAAGATTTGGAGCTCTATTCTCTATCACTTCCAGAGACTTGCAATGAAACACTGACAGGCAGCTGAACCGATTTAGCAGGCAAGATATCTTGAGGCGAATTATCGTATCACAACTATTGAGACACAACTCTTCCATAGCAAGAGAATTGGACAGAAGGTGCCCTAACTCATCTCCCGTGATGCGCACCTCCAACAGAAACAGCCTTGTCAAGCAACCAAGCCCGGCCGTGGGATGGAAGGCGCACCGGCTGAGGTGAAGATGTCGAATCGAGTTTCCACGCCCGTTGGATAAAACCGGGCATGGGAACTTGTAATGAACCATGGTGCATCCTAGAGGCATTCAAAGTTTGACCTCTTCAATCCCTGGGGTAACAGCAATCTCAAACCACCTGTTGAGATAATTGGTGTCCAGAAAAGAACGAAGGTAATTATAACTAAGGTTGAATGTCTTCACGCCGCCTGAGTGTTTTCTCATAATGCGGTTGACTCTCTTGGTGAAAACCCGTGCCAGTTTATCTTCTCTGCATGTATGCCCATCCAGGCCCAGCGTTTCCATACTTAAGGTGAGGTTAGGATGGGATCTCCAGGAGCTTAGAAATGTTCGACACACACAGCCAGCTCGCGCAGCATCTGGCAGTGGCAGAAGGGACAGTATATGATGCCAGATGTCCTGCAAACACAAGAACAGGAGAAAAGTTAAGCAAGTGGATCCTTTAACCAGGGGGGTAGGATCATATGCAATAGAACTGTGCTATTAGTGTCTTTCCTAAAAAAATGTGACCTAATGTTGAATAATAAACAAGTAAACATCGGTATTACTTGTTCCTAAAAGGCGTAACACTGAAACCAATGGTTGCAGTAACAACTTCATCAGTGTAGTGAAATATCACACTTGCGCTTCTGCAGCTCTCAAAGTGCGTACTTGTATGCTTCTGGCTTCTATCATATCTTGTTTTTTTTTTAATTCAGCGAACTAGATTCAATTGAAATTGCTCGACCTGTTGGCTTTGATTTTGTGACCAGGAAAGGACAAACCATCTCATCAGTTAAGCAGAGGCCGTCAGTTAAGCAGCAAGAATGACAGTGAAGTGAGACTAACAGTAAGTGGAGTCCTAAAATAATGTTGTCACAACTTACAATTAGCCTAGCTCACGGTTTCAACAAATTTGTGAAATAGAGTGGCTGGCAATGAATATCCGTATCGGGGAATCCTCCTCGGCGTTCTGCTGGCTTGGCGTTGCGTACCTTTGGAAGATCCGGGACTGAATATCTCGATCGTTTGCGACCTTGGGCCTGGGGATCATCGTCATGTTCACCGGGCGAGCCCTTCCGTTTAGCCGCTGAAGCAGTCGACATAGTACCTAGGATAGGATAGGGCACATCATCCATGGTCATGAATAGCGCAGACATTAACGCAAGGAAACAGCAGCAAAGGCGACAGCCTGCGCGCCGGGAGGGAGGGGCGAGATCCGACTTGCTACTACCACGGGGTTGGAATTTCACCTCCTCCTGGAGCCGCCGAGCCGACACGAGAGATCGGGCCCAGCAATGGCAGCTTCGATTTGAATCGGACGGACGAAGGCGATTCGCGGGAGAGGAGATCGGTGCGGTGCCGCCGCGCGCCACGGCAGGCAGCGTGAACCAAACCCTAAGCTGCTGACTTCGCGGGTAGGCCTTGCTGGGCCTCGACCTCGCCCTGGGGGGCAGCCTTTGCCAGCCCAATGGGAGCCATCCTAGCCTTGAATGGAATGGCTAGGGAGCACCCGTTGGCTCGTTGGATGTCTGGGGCACACACCCAAAAAAAGGAAAGTGGGGAAACCCCTGAATAGCTGGCGGAATAGAAAAGGAAAGTCCAATCCTACCCTTCCGTATCTCCTATGTTCGTAACCGCTCCTCCACACCCGCCCATCTCCCCGACTACAGCGTGCTTATCACACAAGAATGTCTAGCCTGCCTTTCCCCTCTTTCCTGCACTTCCCTTTTTTCCAACTGGTAATCTGCTGCAAAAAACCTCCATGGATCTGCATCTTGAAGGTTCCTGAAAACCTAAACTAGCGGCAGCAGCATCGTCACGCTCCGCCCCCACACCAAAGTTCCGTGCACCTCCTCTACAGCGAAAGCACTGGGCCCTGAAGAGGTGAGTTCTTCCTTCCTCTGCCCTGCAAAACATGAATATGTTTTTAGGCAACTTAGTGGCTATTTCTAGGCAAAAGTAAAGGCGCACAGGGGCAATTTGTGTCTCTGCTAGGCACAAAGCGCAAAACAAAATTGTAGGCAACTATTTTCAACATGTCTAGGCAAACTCGTGGTTTTTCTCCGTTACTTCCGCCTGTAGATGCAACACGAGTGTGGGGACTTATGTACACAAAAGTCCCCTTGTTGTGATTCTTAGGCAACTTAGAGGCAAAAGTAAATGCGCGTGGGGGACAACTATTTCGACATGTCCAGGCAACTCGTGGTTTTCTTCCTGTTACTGTCCGCCTATGTATGCAACATGGTGTGGGGACTTATGCTCGAAAAAAGTGCCTTGGCGTGATTCTTAGGCAACCCAGCGACAAATTTTTGGAGAAGTAACTACGTATGGCGGCGATTTTGTGTCCCTTACTAGACATAAGTCAGGGGGAAACCCCTCTGTAGGCAACCATGTTGATATATTCAGGCAACTCATGGTCTGCTCCCCCCTACAGCATCATATTGACTTCTTGGGGGTTAAAAGGGAAAAGCAACTTGTTGCATGTGTCCTGGGCAAATCATATGGACATCAGAAGCAAATTATGTGTTTCTTTTAAAAATCAACTTCAATGGATTAGTCCCATCAAACTAACAGAGCATTGAAAAAAAGCGACTTTTATGGCTTATTTTAAAAACAAAGTTCAATGGCTTATTTTCAGCAGCTAGGAGAGATTTTGTCAAGCAAAACATGTGGTTTATTTAAAAGTTGAGTTCAAATGGATTAGTTGTAACGCCCTCGATGCGGCTATATCTCCCACGTGTCGAAGCACGACTTAGAGGCATAACCGCATTGAAAGCAATGTCGCAAGTGAGGTAATCTTCACACAACCCATGTAATACATAAGGGAAAGAGATACATAGTTGGCTTACAATCGCCACTTCACACAATTACATGAATAAAGCATTACATCATCCAGATACAATCAAGGTCCGACTACGGAACCAAAATAAAAGAAGAACCCCAAATGCGACAAAGGTTCCCGATCGATCCCAACTGGGCTCCACTACTGATCAACTAGAACGAAACAACACAAAGGGCAAGATCTTCATCGAGCTCCTCCTTGAGCTTGGCTGCGTCACCTATTCGGTAACATAGGCACCTGCAAACTGGTTTTGGAAGTATCTGTGAGCCACGGGGACTCAGCAATCTCGCACCCGCGAGATCAAGACTATTTAAGCTTATAGGAAGGATGGAGTAATGAGGTGGAGCTGCAGCAAGCGACTAGCATATATGGTGGCTACAATCGCAAAAGAGAGCGAGAAGAGAGGGCAAAGCACGGTCGATAAAAGTATGATCAAGAAGTGATCCTATAGCAACCTACGTCAAGCATAACTCCAACACCGTGTTCACTTCCCGGACTCCGCCGAGAAGAGACCATCACGGTTACACACGCGGTTGATGTATTTTAATTAAGGTCAACTTTGGGTTTTCTACAACCGGACGTTAACAAATTCCCATCTGCCCATAACCGCGGGCACGGCTTTCGAAAGTTCAAATCCCTGCAGGGGTGTCCCAACTTAGCCCATCACAAGCTCTCACGGTCAACGAAGGAATAGACCTCCTCCCGAGACATTCCGATCAGACTCGGTATCCCGGTACAACAAGACATTTCGACAGGGTAAAACTAAACCAGCAACACCGCCCGAATGTGCCGACAAATCCCGATAGGAGCTGCACATATCTCTTTCTCAGGGCACACTCAGATTGTCCAAGGTACGGGTAGGCCAACCCAGAGTTGCCCCTGGTGGCCACCGGCAGCTGACGGGTTGGACCAACACTCAGAGGAGCACTGGCCCGGGGGGGTAAAATAATGATGACCCTTGAGTCCGTGAAACCCAAGGGAAAAAAGAGGCTAGGTGGCGAATGGTAAAACCAATGTTGGGCATTGCTGGAGAAGCTTTACTTAAGGCGAACTGTCAAGGGGTTCCCATTATAGCCCAACCGCGTAAGGGACGCAAAATCCGGGAACATAACACCGATATGACGGAAACTAGGGCGGCAAGAGTGGAACAAAACACCAGGCATAAGGCCAAGCCTTCCACCCTTTACCAGTATATAAATGCATTAATTAAATAAGATATATTGTGATATCCCAACAAGTAAATAAATGTCCCAACAAGGAACGGCATCTCCATGTTCCAACAAGGAACAAACTTCAATCTTCACCTGCAACTAACAACGCTATAAGAGGGGCTGAGCAAAGCGGTAACATAGCCAATCAACGGTTTGCTAGGACATGGTGGGTTAGAGGTTTGACATGGCAATTTGGAAGGCTGACAAGCAAATGGTAGGCATCGTAGCATTGGCATGGCAAAAGAGCGAGCAAACTAGCATAGCAAAGATAGTAGTGATTTCGAGGGTATGATCATCTTGCCTGAAATCCCGCAAGGAAAAAGAACGAGTCCATGAAGAAGACAAACGGACGTAGTCGAACGGATCCTCACAACTCCGGAACGAAACCGAAGCTAACAAGAGAAGCAAACCGGAAAGAAGCAAACAACCATGGTAAACACACAAGCATAGTCAAGGCATGATGCACAATCAAGTATGATGCATGTCCGGTTTAATGAGGCATGGCATGGAAAAATGAAGCAAACAACACTACAATTTAAGTGGAGCTCAATATGCACGAGGTGCATGTTGACGAAACACCACATCAAGTTATTTAGTTTGATCCCGTTTATGTACCCAACAATATTAAATGTTGTTAAACATGGCAAGAGGGTGAAGCAAATGAAAACTACCTATCTAGGCAAGTTTAAATGAGGCCGGAAACAACAAACAACAATTCCGGAAAATCCCCATATCATATTTATGGATTAGGTACTGTTCTGCCATAAACACAATTTTAGAGTTGTTAAACATGCAAAGTAAGTACACCATGTTAAACTAGGCAAAATTCTACCCCATTTACATATAAAGTTTATTCAATTCGGAGCTACGGTTATTTAGTTATGAATTAAATCATTTTAACATGGCATAGGAGCAAATTAATGCAAACAGCATTTTTAACATTTTAGATATGGATGAAAGTTGGATATTATTAATCTACACAAAATTTTGAGCAAGTTTCATATATAAAACATTTTAATCCGATGCACGCTTTGTGAGTTATTAAATGCATGAACTAGGGGGACTAAACTGCAAAACTGCTGTCTCAGGATAATAGACAAATCGTCCAGACGCTGAAAAAAACATGCATCGGGCCGAATCTGAGGAAGCCCAACAGCGAGGAAGAGAAAAGAGGAGGAGCGCTGGGGTCGGCTCACCCTTGGGCCTGGCCCGGTCGGAGGGAGAGGCAGGCCAGCTGGGCTGGCGCGGTGCAGAGGAGGTGGCCCGGCTGGGCCTGGCGCTGCGGCCCACGCGGCTGGCGAAGGGAGCTGGGGAGGAGGCCGAGCGAGGCCGGCGCTGGAGATGGGCCTTGGGGCGCTCGCGCTGGGGAAGCAGGCCGGTGGGAGATGGATCTGGCCCGGTTCGGAGGAGGTGGCCCACTCGGGCGCGGGCGATCTGGGCCTGGAGGCGCGGGAGGCTGGACCGCGGGGAGCTGGGCCTTCGCGGGGGCGCGGGCGAGCTGGGCTGGTGCGGAGGCCCACGAGGAGGGGCTCGTCTCCCTCGATCCCGATCGGATCGGGGAGGCAGGGGCGGCGGCGCCCGATGGTGAAGCCGGCGAGGGACGGCGGGGCTTCCCCGGCTGCGGCACGGGAAGCAGCGGGGATGGGGAGAGGTGGATCCGACGAGGGAAGGCCCGGATCCGGCGACGACGCGGCAAGACGGGGCCGGCGGGGAGCTTGGTAGGTGGCGGCACGGGAGAAGTACGGCGGGGTCGAAGCGCGGTGGAGACAGGCGGCGGGCGGCGGACGGCGTCGGGGAGGACGAAGGCGGCGCCTCCCGGGTGGCGGCGCGAGGAGATGGACCCGCACGGGCCGGTTGCGGGCTTTCCGGGCCCGACGGCGAAGTGGGGCGACGCGGAAGCCGGTTGGGACAGGTGGCGGCCGCGGGTTGGAGGAGAGCGGCGGCGGGGCTGAGGTGGCGCGCTCCGATTGGCTGGAGTGAGGTGGCGCGTGGGGGCGGACATGTCTGGTGCAGCGCGTACGCGTCCGGTGGCGCGGGGAGGAGTGGATCTAGGGTTTAGACTGCGAAATGATCCGAAATTTCAAGGAGGGGTGCTCTTTTATAGGTAGAGGGAGCTAGGAAGCTCCAAATGAGGTGCGGTTTTCGGCCACGCGATCGTGATCGAACGACCGAGATGATGGAGCAGAGATAGGTGGGTTTTGGGCCAAATTGGAGGGGTGTTGGGCTGCAACACACACGAGGCCTTCTCGGTCCCTCGGTTAACCGTTGGAGTATCAAACGAAGTCCAAATGGTACGAAACTTGACAGACGGTCTACCGGTAGTAAACCAAGGCCGCATGACAAGTCTCGGTCCAATCCGGAAATGTTTAATCCCCACACAAGAAAGAAAGGTAGAAATGACCACCGGAGGAGAACGAAGCGCCGGATTGCAAAACGGACAACGGGGAAAATGCTCGGATGCATGAGACGAACACGTATGCAAATGCAATGCACATGATGACATGATATGAGATGCATGACACGCAAGCAATGACAACGCAACAACAGCGAATAACTGCACGACACCTGGCACATCGGTCTCGGGGCGTTACAACACTCCACCACTACAAGAGGATCTCGTCCCGAGATCTAGGATGGCACCGGAGAGAAACGGAAGAGGAAGAGAAGAGGTAAACCTAAGTTGCTTCTTCGACCAATGAGTGAAACCAAAGAACCTTGAGAGGTTGAACAAATTGAAAGAAAGAATACAAAGGAGATGAACGAGATTGCAAACAATCCGTTAGAAAGAGGAACAAGGAACATTACGAGAACTTGAAGGTTGCAAAGACATGAATCAAGAGTTTAATGTACAAGATAGAATTCGAAACCACTCCGGTTAAAACAAGATGAGAGGGGAAGAATTCGGGCAGTACTCCGGTTGAACATGGAAGGAATAGAACATGAACTTGAGAAGATGGGATGTTACTTGATGAAATCAACAACACACTGCCTCCGGAACTATTGAAAGAATGGCACAATGGGTAAGAAGGATTTCAGACAGCTCTCCAGTTGAGGAAGGAGGGAAAACTTGATAAGATTAGAGAACTCGAATGAAAACACAACACTCCGGTTAAATGGATAAGCAAGAAAAGAACTCGATCCTCACGAATCGAGATGGTGAGTGAAAAGAGCAACGTCACAATGCCTCCGAAAGAAATAATAGAAGATAAATCATTGGAATAACAGAATGGAGAAGAAAATGCCAACTTCTGCCACAAATGAGTTTGGAAAGCATCCTTGCAAAGAAGAATTGAACGGAGTTGTTGGAAAATCAACAACGAAAAGCACAAGCTTGTAGTGGGCTTATGGAAAACATCTCAAAATTATGAGGTGACAACCGGCCACTAACGGAAACAATTGCTAGCTTTAGATCGACGAAGAGATGAAAACTTCTTCCACCAAGATGATAAAGAGATAACTTGGATCATTGGCAAGCACCACAAATAGCAACATTCCCAATGGAAGGCTTTTAGGTGAAATATGACACAAGATAACTCCAACAACGAGGTTGATGGATTTAAAAATAACTCATTCTTAACAACACGTGAATCATGGAAAACATGAACTCAAATTATCAAGAATGACATAATACCACCTCCGATAATATGGTAGAAAGAAATTGCACTCCGGATTACAATATGAAGAAAGCTTGAGCTCCCTAGAAATGAATCTTGATGAAAACTTTGAGAAGGAATTAAATCCTTGATGAATCGTCATGTAGAACCTCCATGAAGAACTCCGGTAAACAAAAGGAATGAAAAGAAAGAGAAATTGAAAACACAAGGTGAATCCTTGCAATGATTTAGATGGATCTCCGTGACAATTAGAGCTTGGAACTCCGGGAAAAAGAGAAGATGAAACAAATGAAACCGAGAATTTGAAGGGCCTCCGGAATAAAGAATTAATCACTTGGATGAACAAGAATAAGAATTATGTTATGCTTATCCTTCACCAATTAAATTGATGACAATCAACGGATTTGGCATACTACTTATTCTCGTAGAAAGGATTAAAAGAGATATATCAAAACTTGAGAAGGTCTTCAACGAACCACCGGTAGAATTGAAAACGATCGAAGTAGGGGTGCATCACCGGTAAGAATTAGCAAATGAACGAAGGTGCTTGAGACAAACTAGATACATGAGAACAAAGAGATCAAGAACTGATTAGAGGATATTCGATAGATGCACCGGCAAGATAGGAGAATGATAACTGAAAGCTGAGAATGAATAATCCCGAAATAATGGCCTTCAGAGAATCAAACTGAAAAGACTCCTGAATTTGCACCGGATGGATAAAAAGAATATCTCACAATCGCAAATAATTATGAGAGGATGGCAACAAGCTAGAATCACGAATCTCTGAGAGAGCGGATAGATATGGAGGAAAAGTCTTCATCGGTCTTCAATATCTGAGAATGACGATGAGAAACACCACCAAGAATTATTGAGGCACACCGGAAGAATCAAAAGCGAAGAGGTTGAGCCAACTATGAAAAGAATTTGAAAGATCTTGGAGAAAACATTTGACTGATGATAAATCATTCTTACGTCAAACTTCGAAAAGAATTTTCAGAATACCTTCGGGAAAATAAGAAGAGTCAGGTAAGATCCTGGGAAAAGACCTGTGGGTTAGGGCCCACTCAAAAGAACACCGTTGAAAAGATTTAAAAAAGATGTTGCACCGGTTGAATTAAATTGCTTGAATGAGATACCAATCTCGAAAGAGCTTGAACGAATGCAGAGTGGAAACACGAATCTTCGAGATATCTTGAGCACTCCGGAACAATTTAATAGCGAGAGATGGATGATTAAGAGGTGCACCGGCATAAGAAAAGCATTGGAAAAAAAGGAGTATGCTTAATACCAAAGCTTGAATTAAATCCACCGGAGAAGAAAACGAGTGAAGAGTGACGAACTTGAAGCTCCGTTAGAATATACGTGAGAATCACCGGATAAGAATATTGACGGGAAAAGAATGGAGAGATTTCCACCAATAAAATGGATACTTGAATAAGAATCTGGGTCCTTGGAGAAAAACAAAGGAAGGGAGGGTGGGAAAAACAAAGGCAACTTGGAGATGGATGACACAAACAACGTTGAGAAGAACTGATACTTGATCTTGTGAATGTTGAAATGATCGGAACCACTTGGAGAGAAAACACGCCGGTTGAAAAGGATTAACATAACAACATCAATGATCATGAAGGATTGGTATTTACATCGGAATGTGAGAACACCATTTGGAAAAGGTATGGAATCAACATTTGACTTCGAAGCAACTCGAATACCACAACTCAAAACAAAAACAAAGGACTGGCTTGCAAAATAAGCCGGAACAAACATATGATAGAGATTTCGTCCGAAGTTTTCGTGGTGGGGCCTACACGGGCTCGATCGTACAGCACCATCATGTACAAGGCAGTGCACATGACATACGAAGCGTCCCCGAGTCGGCATAGCCAAGGACTCTTTAAGACACAACGAGACCACTGTAAAACCGACCGTGAATAGGCGGACCACTAGACGTCGAACCCCAATTTCATATCATACATCTGTCGGAAAGATATTCTAAGAGCTACTTGAATTCCCACCTATGAAACTCCCGAAATTTTCCGGTTATGCAATCAGGTGTTGGGGATACAGGGGAAGCATAATATCTCACCCAAAACTAACAAATCCTACATCCAGCTGTATCCATCCTTCAACACATAACCAAGAAACCTTCGGAAATCGTCTACCTCGACCTTTGAAAAGCATCCGTTATACAAGTCATGGCAATACTCCCGTACTCACCTCAGTACTGGGTTATCGGGGTTATCTCACCAACAACTGCATAAAAGAGATTTTCGATGTCGGCGTACTAAACTCAGGTATTCCAGAACTGCAATGATAAAATTATGACGACAACACCTCAGAGCTCAACTCCCCGGGACACTTCCACTAAACCCCTGACAGGAGGCACCAAGACAATGTTCTCGTCATAAAACCATCGGAACGATTCCAAGATACCTGCGTGATCCTAAATTTTTTTTAGTGAAATTCGAGAAGAGAAGAGTCAAAACTCTACGTCAGGATGCCTCGCAAGAGTGACGAAGGGACTGAGGAGTAAAAAGAATTCCTAAGCTCTCCGATATATAATTCCTAAGGACTCAAAACATTTTTCTAGACACAACTCGGCCGCTAAAAACGATCAAGCAATGGGGCTCCTAAGGTCGGGGAAGGCTCTGATTACCAACTTGTAACGCCTTCGATGCGGCTATATCTCCCACGTGTCGAAGCACGACTTAGAGGCATAACCGCATTGAAAGCAATGTCGCAAGTGAGGTAATCTTCACACAACCCATGTAATACATAAGGGAAAGAGATACATAGTTGGCTTACAATCGCCACTTCACACAATTACATGAATAAAGCATTACATCATCCAGATACAATCAAGGTCCGACTACGGAACCAAAATAAAAGAAGAACCCCAAATGCGACAAAGGTCCCCGATCGACCCCAACTGGGCTCCACTACTGATCAACTAGAACGAAACAACACAAAGGGAAAGATCTTCATCGAGCTCCTCCTTGAGCTTGGTTGCGTCACCTATTCGGTAACATAGGCACCTGCAAACTGGTTTTGGAAGTATCTGTGAGCCACGGGGACTCAGCAATCTCGCACCCACGAGATCAAGACTATTTAAGCTTATAGGAAGGATGGAGTAATGAGGTGGAGCTGCAGCAAGCGACTAGCATATATGGTGGCTACAATCGCAAAAGAGAGCGAGAAGAGAGGGCAAAGCACGGTCGATAAAAGTATGATCAAGAAGTGATCCTATAGCAACCTACGTCAAGCATAACTCCAACACCTTGTTCACTTCCCGGACTCCGCCGAGAAGAGACCATCACGGTTACACACGCGGTTGATGTATTTTAATCAAGGTCAACTTCGGGTTTTCTACAACCGGACGTTAACAAATTCCCATCTGCCCATAACCGCGGGCACGACTTTCGAAAGTTCAAATCCCTGCAGGGGTGTCCCAACTTAGCCCATCACAAGCTCTCACGGTCAACGAAGGAATAGACCTCCTCCCGAGACATTCCGATCAGACTCGGTATCCCGGTACAACAAGACATTTCGACAGGGTAAAACTAAACCAGCAACACCGCCCGAATGTGCCGACAAATCCCGATAGGAGCTGCACATATCTCTTTCTCAGGGCACACTCAGATTGTCCAAGGTACGGGTAGGCCAACCCAGAGTTGCCCCTGGTGGCCACCGGCAGCTGACAGGTTGGACCAACACTCAGAGGAGCACTGGCCCGGGGGGGGTAAAATAATGATGACCCTTGAGTCTGCAAAACCCAAGGGAAAAAAGAGGCTAGGTGGCGAATGGTAAAACCAATGTTGGGCATTGCTGGAGAAGCTTTACTTAAGGCGAACTGTCAAGGGGTTCCCATTATAGCCCAACCGCGTAAGGGACACAAAATCCGGGAACATAACACCGATATGACGGAAACTAGGGCAGCAAGAGTGGAACAAAACACCAGGCATAAGGCCAAGCCTTCCACCCTTTACCAGTATATAGATGCATTAATTAAATAAGATATATTGTGATATCCCAACAAGTAAATAAATGTCCCAACAAGGAACGGCATCTCCATGTTCCAACAAGGAACAAACTTCAATCTTCACCTGCAACTAACAACGCTATAAGAGGGGCTGAGCAAAGCGGTAACATAGCCAATCAACGGTTTGCTAGGACATGGTGGGTTAGAGGTTTGACATGGCAATTTGGAAGGCTGACAAGCAAATGGTAGGCATCGTAGCATTGGCATGGCAAAAGAGCGAGCAAACTAGCATAGCAAAGATAGTAGTGATTTCGAGGGTATGATCATCTTGCCTGAAATCCCGCAAGGAAAAAGAACGAGTCCATGAAGAAGACAAACGGACGTAGTCGAACGGATCCTCACAACTCCGGAACGAAACCGAAGCTAACAAGAGAAGCAAACCGGAAAGAAGCAAACAACCATGGTAAACACACAAGCATAGTCAAGGCATGATGCACAATCAAGTATGATGCATGTCCGGTTTAATGAGGCATGGCATGGAAAAATGAAGCAAACAACACTACAATTTAAGTGGAGCTCAATATGCACGAGGTGCATGTTGACGAAACACCACATCAAGTTATTTAGTTTGATCCCGTTTATGTACCCAACAATATTAAATGTTGTTAAACATGGCAAGAGGGTGAAGCAAATGAAAACTACCTATCTAGGCAAGTTTAAATGAGGCCGGAAACAACAAACAACAATTCCGGAAAATCCCCATATCATATTTATGGATTAGGTACTGTTCTGCCATAAACACAATTTTAGAGTTGTTAAACATGCAAAGTAAGTACACCATGTTAAACTAGGCAAAATTCTACCCCATTTACATATAAAGTTTATTCAATTCGGAGCTACGGTTATTTAGTTATGAATTAAATCATTTTAACATGGCATAGGAGCAAATTAATGCAAACAGCATTTTTAACATTTTAGATATGGATGAAAGTTGGATATTATTAATCTACACAAAATTTTGAGCAAGTTTCATATATAAAACATTTTAATCCGATGCACGGTTTCTGGGTTATTAAATGCATGAACTAGGGGGACTAAACTGCAAAACTGCTATCTCAGGATAATAGACAAATCGTCCAGACGCTGAAAAAAACATGCATCAGGCCGAATCTGAGGAAGCCCAACAGCGAGGAAGAGAAAAGAGGAGGGGCGCTGGGGTCGGCTCACCCTTGGGCCTGGCCCGGTCGGAGGGAGAGGCAGGCCAGCTGGGCTGGCGCGGTGCGGAGGAGGTGGCCCGGCTGGGCCTGGCGCTGCGGCCCACGCGGCTGGCGAAGGGAGCTGGGGAGGAGGCCGAGCGAGGCCGGCGCTGGAGATGGGCCTTGGGGCGCTCGCGCTGGGGAAGCAGGCCGGTGGGAGATGGATCTGGCCCGGTTCGGAGGAGGTGGCCCACTCGGGCGCGGGCGATCTGGGCCTGGAGGCGCGGGAGGCTGGACCGCGGGGAGCTGGGCCTTCGCGGGGGCGCGGGCGAGCTGGGCTGGTGCGGAGGCCCACGAGGAGGGGCTCGTCTCCCTCGATCCCGATCGGATCGGGGAGGCAGGGGCGGCGGCGCCCGATGGTGAAGCCGGCGAGGGACGGCGGGGCTTCCCCGGCTGCGGCACGGGAAGCAGCGGGGATGGGGAGAGGCGGATCCGACGAGGGAAGGCCCGGATCCGGCGACGACGCGGCAAGACGGGGCCGGCAGGGAGCTTGGTAGGTGGCAGCATGGGAGAAGTACGGCGGGGTCGAAGCGCGGTGGAGACAGGCGGCGGGCGGCGGACGGCGTCGGGGAGGACGAAGGCGGCGCCTCCCGGGTGGCGGCGTGAGGAGATGGACCCGCGCGGGCCGGTTGCGGGCTTTCCGGGCCCGGCGGCGAAGTGGGGCGACGCGGAAGCCGGTTGGGACAGGTGGCGGCCGCGGGTTGGAGGAGAGCGGCGGCGGGGCTGAGGTGGCGCGCTCCGATTGGCTGGAGTGAGGTGGCGCGCGGGGGCGGACATGTCTGGTGCAGCGCGGACGCGTCCGGTGGCGCGGGGAGGAGTGGATCTAAGGTTTAGACTGCGAAATGATCCGAAATTTCAAGGAGGGGTGCTCTTTTATAGGTAGAGGGAGCTAGGAAGCTCCAAATGAGGTGCGGTTTTCGACCATGCGATCGTGATCGAACGACCGAGATGATGGAGCAGAGATAGGTGGGTTTTTGGGCCAAATTGGAGGGGTGTTGGGCTGCAACACACACGAGGCCTTCTCGGTCCCTCGGTTAACCATTGGAGTATCAAACGAAGTCCAAATGGTACGAAACTTGACAGGCGGTCTACCGGTAGTAAACCAAGGCCGCATGACAAGTCTCGGTCCAATCCGGAAATGTTTAATGCCCACACAAGAAAGAAAGGTAGAAATGACCACCGGAGGAGAACGAAGTGCCGGATTGCAAAACGGACAACGGGGAAAATGCTCGGATGCATGAGACGAACATGTATGCAAATGCAATGCACATGATGACATGATATGAGATGCATGACACGCAAGCAATGACAACGCAACAACAGCGAATAACTGCACGACACCTGGCACATCGGTCTCGGGGCGTTACATTAATCCCCCAGCAAGCTAACAGAGCTTTTTTGCAAAAAAAATGACTTATGGGTTGTACCAAAAATCAAAGTTCAAATTGCTTAGTTCCAGCAACTAATAGAGGTTTGGCAAGCAAAACTTTTAAATAAACCACAGGATGTGGGGACATGCACGGAAAAAGTGCCTTGGCGTGATTCTTAGGCAACTTAGAGGCGAAATTTAGGCAAAAGTAACTGCACACCGGGGCAATTTTGTGTCCCTTAGACATAAGTCATGGGGGGGAGGACCCCTCTGTAGGGAACTATCTCGATATATTCAGGCAGCTAGCAGACATTATGCAAGCAACTTGTGGTTTATCTTGAAAACAAGTTCACTGGATTAGATTGAGAATTGGAAAGCGACTTGTGGTTTCTTTGACTCGTGGTTTCAAAAAGAAACAGCATGCTAACAGAGATTATGCAAGCAACTTGTGGTTTATTCATGATGTGGGGATTTATGCATGGAAAAAAAGTGCCTTGGCGTGATTCTTAGGCAACTTAGCGGCGAAATTTAGGCAAAAGTAACTGCGCATCAGGGCAATTTTGTGTCCCTTAGTAGACATAAGTCAGGGGGAACCCCTCTGTAGGCAGAAGTCAGGGGGGAACTCCTCTGTAGGCAACTACCTCGATATATTTAGGTAGCTAGCAGAGATTATGCAAGCAACTTGCGGTTTATTTTGAAAAACATGTTCAATGGATTAGTATCAGCAAGTAACAGAGATTTGGCCAGCAACTCGTGGTTTATTTAAAAATCAAGTTCCAATGTATTAGTACCAGCAACTAACGGAACCTTTGCAAGCGACTTATGTGTTTTTACAAAAAAACTAAAGTTTCAAAATGGCTTAGTTCCAAGAACTAACAGAGGTTTGGCACGCAAACATGTTGTTTCTTTAAAAAAACAACTTCGATGATTAGGTCCAGGAACTAACAGAGCATTTGCAAGCAACTTATGTGTTTTGACTTATGTGCTTTACAAAAAAAAGGTTGCCTCTCTAGTTTATACACATCGGGGCGCGAAGACACTACCTCGTTTTCATCTGTCTTGGTCTCTTTGGCTTTGACAGATCATGCTCAGAAAGTTCAATTGTGTTGTCGTCTTCCTCTGGCAACTCCTCATTGCTATCAATGTCAGTAGGGCGCTTCCCCCGGGTTATAATGTGCTTTTGCCGCATATGTTTGGAACCCCCCGATGGCACGATCTCTAGATCATGTGATGCACGTGCCTACAAAAAAGAACACATCCTCCAGTCACGCAAACATGTGCCAACTTCTGGAATCTACTTCAACATGTTGTGGATGAAAATTCATATGGTACCTACACTGCATCTTCAGGTGCATGTGGTGCACCCCCGTCATGCTGAGGCAACCTTGGTTCGTCAAACTCTGGTTGCCGTTGAATTGCCTTTCCCAGTCCGCCTGAGCCTTCTTCTCGTCCTCATACTGCCCAATCAGCTCGGCCTTCTTCTCCAGCACCCTCTCCATCTCCCCATCATCGCGCAACGGCCTTTCCACGATATCCTGCCGGACTGCAGGCTCTCCAAGCAACTCGTGCCCATCTGCCAGGCAAGTTCATAGCCCGTGTTGAATCGGTGATCGAGTTTTGCAGGGAAACTAAGAAACAAAGGCTCACTGACAATTGCACGTGAGTGTCCGGATCTGGCGAGAAGGAGTAGGACGACATGGGGCTCGACACCCTCATCCTAGCCGTCGAGCAGTATATAAGGTGGTGGTCGACGTCACCGTCTTCTTGCTGAAGGTGGATCTTGCTCCTTCTTTCTATCGATGGAGAGGAAAGGTACACTATGTCTACCTTTAATCACTGCATCCACTTCATAAGTCAACATCAGTATATATAGTTGGTCAAAGAAAAACGCCAGTACATGCACTCTTTGTTTTTAATAAAAAAAAGGAAAAGGTAGTCTCCCTATTGACATATAGAACATGCCTAACTGCTGGTTACAACTTGCTCATGTGCACTGAAAAATTGCCTGAAGAGTTCAAACCATACGTTCACAAATTGTCTTCCTGGGAATGCAAACCATACCTTCTCAAGATGGTTGTTGCCTCCGCCAGACCCTGCTACCGCCCCTGCCTGCACTGTGTGTACGACGCCGAGTCCCTCGATCACGCCGCCTCTGCCCGCGCTGAGCATACGACACTGAGTCCCTCAACCACGTCGCCTCCACCAGACCCTGCTACCACCTCTGCCCGCTCTGTGCGTACGATATAAGAAAGATGTTATGCCTATTCTGAAATTTCTAGAACATCTTGTTGTTCAATTGGGAACTGTCACAAATGAGGAAGAAGATTATCTGAGTTTTGTCCAAAAGCTTAGGGAAGAATGGTTGCTAGTCACTCAAAAGGAAATGAGTCGCACATTCTAATTGCCGCCGTCAGCTGTGTTGTCCTTGCTATGGCCAAGTACATGCTCACCTCCACGCACAGAGGCCATGAGCAATTTGCTCGACGTGAGATGGGCTCTCGACAAGACTACACCCAGGAGATGTGGAACAACAGCAGCATACGCGACAGCATGACTCACCAGTAGACAGGCTCGTCGGAGTCAGGCTGCCAGTTGGGACTCGCCGGACCAGCGATTGGGTCAAAAAAAGTCTCCACAAGGGGAGTCGCGGAAGGACGAGCTTGGGCAGGGAGAGGAGGCGCGGAGCCATCTGTGTGCAGGCGCAAGGCGGCCTGCGGCCGCGGTGCATGGTGGCCACCGGATACATCGGCGACGACGCAGACGACCCCAAATCCAGATCCCATCACAATGAGGTCCGTCTCTTGCCGGGTTCACCACCGGGGAGGAAGACAGCCTCCTGGAGCGCTTAGCTCCATCCCTCGCCGGGGAAGATGGAAGAGGTGGCGGCCCTTGAGTATATCGACAGTTGGGGGTGGGGGCTACTTCGTGGCGGTGCTTGGGGGCGGGAAGGTGGCCTAATGGAGGCATTGACCAATTCGGCAGTGGTGGCGTGCGGCCGCGGCAGTAGGAGGTGGTGGTGGTGCCTGGCCGCGGAGGCGCGCAGGTGGAGGTGGTGGCGATGGGCGCGGGCCGAGGCGGCGGCGGGGAGCGGGGCAGCGACGGAGAAAGGGGAAGGGAGTGGGTTGGTGGCCGAGGCGATAGTGGGCTCGGAGGGTTTGAGACGTGGGTTCCGACAAGAATTCACCTGTGCGTCGTGATCTCGCGCGCGAGGAGATCCGACGGCCAGCGAAGGTGTGTGCCGGAAACGTCTAACAAGCACGCGAGCACTTTTTAGGTTTTGGGTTTTTAAAAAAAAATTGGCCTTGAATGGATACGTTTTTACTGGAATCTTGTGCCGTGAATTTCTTTTCAGACAGCTTATTCATCACTCAGGTGTGCTAGGTCTTTTCCACCTTGTCGCTTTATTTTATTTCTTTTGTGATGAAACGCATCTGCTTTGCTTCGCACCACAGCCTTTCGGATCTAGGAATGTCACACATTTGGCAGACAAATCTTGGCATGAGTACGTACAGTCGTCAGCTTTTGCGTAGATCCTAAGGGCATGGCCAATGCTACACGCTGGACAGTAGCTCCAGCTATCCACCTCGGCTCGGATGGTCCAGGATGGTTGAAAAGGTTGTACGCAGAGTAAAGCGGGTTCCTACAGAGGAGGCTGCCTCCTTACTGACAAAAGCTGCTACAATGGTGGGTGGTGTGTGTGTGAGGCAGCATATCATCTAGTTTTGGAGGAAAGTATGAGAGAGAAATTGATAAGTAAGGAAAGAAAAGAGAGAGGGTGGGTCCCAAAGTAGGCTGCAGCATTCCATGAGAGTTATTTCATACGGTGATCTCAAATTGACTGATCTACGTGGATGGGCTGAGGCAGCATCAAAGTGCTGCCTCCATTGTACATGCCCTAAGGCATGGCATGTCCTCCCGAGCTTTTGAACATGGATGTCAGTCCTTTATTGGATCCCTCTAGTGCACGTCTTGCTACTCTACTACCGTCGGCATTCTAAAAGTCGAGCATCCCAGTAGATTATCGCTGAACTGGTGAACTGACTAGTGTTTTATTTATGCTTAAGTTTATTTCCTCGATTTTTGCTTGCGGCAGCAGCATCCGGGCTGATGACAATCCAAAAGATTGTACACCTGCAACTGGGTTTCATCGCTACAGAGAATGATTTGATGCATCGATAATCGATTGATCGTGCACTAGGCATATACAGGGCCGGTCCTGACATTTTGGGGGCCCGGGGCGAAAGTAAAACCCGGGGCCCTTTTATATAAACATAAAAAAAATGTTTTGTCCTTGACTCTTGACCATCAAAATATCTATGTATATTTAGGTAAATTTACAAGCACAACTTGGGTTCTCCTTTTAATATGAACTCCAAAGCACTCATATACAAATTTCTCCTTTTAATATGTGACACCTCAACAACCATTAATCCAAACTGAGCAAATTGGGTTCAATGGGAATGTAATCCATAAGCATTACAAATTTGATTTTCGTGTCGTCTCATTAAGCACAAATAATGCAGTTTTCAAAACACTAGCCCGATCCAATGATTGGGTTATCAAAAAACAAGTCTCATCATCAAATTTAGGAACTAGGGACTACCAGAAAGGTTACCTTTGAGCTGTAGAACATGGAATTTAAAATCAATGGATAGATTTTTTGATTGATTGTACGCAGCACTCGTCTCGTCTTGTCGCTTGTTCCTGGCTCTGCTGCTATGCATGCAGGTGATATTGTGATAAGGCGAAGCGAAGGCGCGAGGTCAGACGACGATCAGGCGATGGCAAGGGTGCTCGGCGCGAGGCGAAATTGATCCATCGGCGTGCTGCGTGCATTTTTCTTTCCGAGATGTGATCTGATCTGATCTGATTGATCAGCCTTGCTGCATGCGTTTTTCTTTTTGACATTTCAGAGATCGTGCGTGAATCACGTCTTAGATAGCCCAGCAACCAACTTGGGTCATATCAGATTTTTTGTGTGTACACGCAATAGGCCTGAAGCTTTTTTTTTTCAGGAGAAGCTTGGGCTACTAAAGTACGTACATGAGAGGGGGCCCCTGGAATTGGGGGGCCCGGGGCGGCCGCCCCCTCTGCCCCCCCCCCCTCAGGGCTGGCCCTAGGCACATATCTTCTCTACTTTAATGGAGCAGTTGGTAGTCTCGCTTCCAGGTTTTTTTTGTCCCACCTCTTATGGTTTTTTTGGTACCTCCTCCCACCTTCACTGGTTTTTTTTCGTAGATTTTTTTTCGTCCCCTCCCCCCACTTCATCGGTTTATTTTCGCGTCACCCTCTCACACAATGAAAGAAATCTGAACAGATCAGAACTTTCCATACTGGTGCAAGTTATTTAGTAACGTAGAATCAATCACGAACAATCTCTAAAGATCAAATCTAAATTAATTAACCTTACCTTAAATCACTCAATCACATTAATTAGAAAACAAATATTTGATTTTCAGAAAAACCGCTCAATCACATTAACCTTACCTTAACTCACGGATGGTAATCAATCTCCAAACAAAGGAAACAATACATCGAGGGAGCAGTAAATAAACTCCCTTTCTTATGACATGTATATGATCTTGCCTTCCCTCTCCGTTGTCGAGCGTTCTTGATTCTCGAGGCCGATGCTTGGGCTGCGTCACTGGGTCGCGACGGTGCCGGAGGACGAGGACGGCGAGGTCGGGTGCCGCGGCACCGCGTTGGCCGCGGCCGGTGAAGGGGGCGAAGAAGGGCGGCTTCCCTGGCCCTGGCCGCGGCAGTGGCCTTGGGAGTTGGTGCGGTGGAAGCGGCACTTGAAGGACCCGGCGTGGGTGGCCAGCGCGCAGACGCACTTGGAAGCGGGCCCGTGGCCCGCGTCGGACGGCGCCGACGCCGACCCGGGCCACCTCCTCCGTGTATTCTAGGAGTTGTGGCTGGCCGATTTACATGAAATTAATTCCCTCGGTTGTGGTGGCAAATATAATACACATAATCCATATTATTATGCACTAGTGTGTGTGTGTGTGAAATAGATGGATTATGGTCCCGTGCCCAATAAGATGGATATGTGTGTGTGTGTTAGAGAGAGAGAGAGAGGGAGAGGGGGAGAGAGAGTGAGGAAGAGGGAGGGAGTGTGTGTGTGTGTGTGTGTGAGGATTTGATGATAAAAAAGGTCACCAATGTCACTTGATATGTATGAGAATATTAATATTGAATTCTTAAAGTTAATGTGGCCCCGTTGCAACGCACAGGCGTTCTTCTAGTATATATAGGTACAAGGGGTGCGACCATTATCGTGTCTCCTAATATACACGTACATACAGAGGGAGACAGACACTACAAGTACTGCATACGAAACCCAGACCTACGTACATGTATACATGTTCAACACCACCCCCCCACCCCCGCGCGCGCAGTCGAAGCGTCGTCGGTGACGCAGAGACTGGACCGAAAACCCTCGAATGTCGAGGTGGGTAGTCCCTTGGTCATAACATCGACGAACCGCTGATCGGTGGGCACATGTAGAACTCGAACACGACCAAGTGCAACGTGCTCCCCGACGAAGTGAATGTCGAGCTCAATATGCTTCGTCCGTCGGTGATGGACAGGGTTGGCAGCGAGGTACACCGTGGACACGTTGTCACAGTAGACAAGCGTAGCCTTGGTAACCTCACATAGCAACTCCTAAAGTAGCTGTCGTAGCCAGGAACACTTCCGCGATGGTGTTGGCCACAACCCTGTACTCAGCCTCGGTGCTCGATCGTGAGATCGTGGGTTGTCGTTTAGACGACCACAAAATCAGAGAGGGCCCGAGGTAGACGTAGTAGCCGGAAGTGGAGCGTCGACTGTCGGGACACCCAGCCCAGTCGGCATCGAAGTAGGCGACAAGGCTGGTGTGAGGTGATGCCATCAGGGTGAGACCCATAGTTGTGGTGCCACGTATGTATCGGAGAATATGTTTCACTAGAGCCCAATGAGTATCACGAGGAGCATGCATGTGAAAGCACACCTGCTGGACAGCGTACTGAATGTCCGGACGCGTAAGCGTGAGGTACTGAAGAGCACCGACGATGGAGCGGTAGAAGGGAGCGTCTGACGCCAGAGAACCCTCGACGGTGGACACCTTAGCCTTCGTGTCGACAGGCGTAGGAGCAGGCTTGCAGTTAAGCATGCCCGCTCGCTCCAGAAGCTCGTAGGCATACTTCTGCTGGTGCAGAAAGAAGCCAGTGGCCCGGCGAACAACGTCGATGCCAAGGAAATAGTGGAGATCCCCCAAGTCCTTGAGGGCGAACTCGGTGTCGAGGCGAGCTGTGATCTGCTGAAGTAGCGCTGGCGAGGACGTAGTCAGGATGATGTCGTCGACATAGAGGATAAGGTACGCGGTGGCGGTGCCCTGGTGATACACAAACAGGGAGGCATCGGACTGTGTGGACCGGAACCCCTGCTGCTGAAGGAAGGCCGCGATCCGCTGGTACCAGGCCCGAGGCGTCTGCTTCAACCCGTAGAGAGAACGGGAGAGCAAGCACACATGGTCCGGATAGTCGGTGTCGATGAAACCAGTAGGCTGCTGATAGAACACCTGCTCGTCGAGGTGGCCATGCAGAAAAGTATTGGACACGTCGAGCTGGTGAACAGGCCAGACGCGAGAAACAGCAAGCTGGAGAACAACGTGAATCATGCCCGGTTTGACAACCGGGGCGAAGGTGTCGGTAAAGTCCACGCCAGCGCGCTGGAGGAAGCCGCGCACGACCCAACGCGCCTTGTAGCAACTGTCGGGGCGAGTCTTGTGGCGGAAGACCCACTTGCCAGTGATGATATTTGCACGAGGAGGCCATAGAACAAGCTGCCATGTACGGTTGCGCTACAAGGTGTCAAACTCCTCACGCATCGCAGCAAGCCTATTCGGATCCCGAAGGGCCGTGCGGACGGAGGTGGGGAGCGGGGACGAGGCTGAGGTAGACGCGGCACACACGTACTCGTCGGAGGTGTAGCACGTGCTGGGAAGGAACATCCCAGTCCGAGCCCGAGTGACCACACTGGTGAGAGGTGCGGCGGTAGTCGGTGGAGCTGAGAGGGGGACCGGCGAGGATGAGCTCGAGCCGTTCTCCGAAGACACCGAGGGCCCACCCGCGGCGGCGCCGGAAGACACGGCGGGAATGACCGAAGGGGGCGCAGCGTCGGGGGCGGCCAGCGGGGCCACGACGTCGGGGACGGCCAGCAAGGTCGCCGAGGGGGCGCAAGGGGCCGCGTCGTCGGGGGGCGCCCGAGGGGCAGCCGCGCCCAAGGCGCCGCGGGAGGGCACGGCCGGTGCGGGAAGCGCAGGCAGGGCCGAGCCCAGTGCTCGGCGCGGCGTAGAGGGCGACTCGCCAAGGGTGGTAGCAGGGGCGAGTCGTGCCGTGGGAGATGCCAAGGGTACATGTTGAAACGGGAACACCAGCTCATCAAAGTACACATGCCGCAAAGTGATAACGCGGTGGGACACTGGATCATAGCACCGGTAACCTTTGGTGTTGGGAAGATAACCAAGGAAGATACAAGGAAGCGACCGTGAAGCGAGTTTGTGAGGAGTGGTGGACGCGGTGCTAGGATAACAGAGACACCGAAAAATGCGAAGACCATCAAAAGATGGAGCCGCACCCAAGAGAAGATGGTGAGGGGAGTAGTTCCAGCGGGGATGACATGGGCGAATGTTAATAAGAAGGCTGGCGGTCGCGAGGGCATCTGGCCATAACCAAGGAGGCACATTGGAGTGGAAGAGCAACATGCGGACACAGTCATTAAGAGTGCAAAGGACGCGCTCGGCGCGACCATTCTGCTGTGACGTGTAGGGGCAAGTGAGCCGGAAGATAGTGTCGTGCGACACAAGGAGATTGCGGACGGCGACGTTGTCAAACTCTTTTCTGTTGTCAGTTTGCAAGGCAAGGATAGGATGACCGAATTGTGTGGTGACATATGAATAAAAGGCGGTGAGTGTGGCGAGAGCGTCAGACTTGCGACGGAGAGGGAATATCCACACGTAATGGGAAAAATCATTCAATATCACCAAATAGTATAAATAACATGTGTTGCTCGCAACCGGGGACGTCCAGACATCACTATGCAATAATTGGAATGAAAAAGTAGAAATATGTGTAGACTCGCTAAAGGGGAGACGAACGTGCTTGCCAAGACGGCAGGCCTCACAGGAGTGGTCGTCAACCTTATTACATGAGAATGAAAAACTCTGAAGAATCTGACGCAAAACTGTGGAGTTGGGGTGACCGAGGCGGGCGTGCCAGAGATCGACACTAGCAGCGAGGGCGAAAGGACGGGTGGTGGTGGCGCCGGAAGGATGCACCGGGTAAAGCTCGTCCGGGCTGTCACATCAATGGAGTACCATCCGTGTACGGGCGTCCTTCACAGAAAAGCCAATGTCATCAAATTCAACAGTGACAGGATTCTCACGAGCAAGACGACAAACAGATACAAGATTGGTAACTAGTTCAGGGGAAACAAGAACATTAGACATGTTAATGGGAGTAGAGTTAGAAGGAAACGACATATGGCCGACATGTGTAATGGGTAGGGAGGAACCATTACCAATGGTGATGCGATTGGGAGTATGAACGGGAATGAAAGACGTGAGGTTACCGGGATGAGCAGTCATGTGAGTGGTGGCGCCCGAGTCCATGTACCAGTCACCTCCGCCACCGTAGTTACTTGGTGACGGAGCCGAGTGCAGAGCAGCGAGGAGGGTCGGGTCCCACAGCGGCAACACCTGGGAGAAACCCTTCGTATGCCGGCGCGGCGCCGTAGGCAGGCGCAGGCGCGGGCGCGACGCAGTAGCCGCTGTAGGGGGCGACGTTTTGCACGGTGAAGAGCGCCTGGTGGCCTGCCGGACGAGGCCCAAGGATGCCCGGAGTGGGAGCCCGAGGGACCGACATTGAGTACGCGTGGACGACGCCCGTCCATGGGTTGGTGCCGTAAGTCCAGGGCGGGGTGTCCTGCTGTTGCTGCTGCTGACGAGGGCCCCCCCTTGCGCCTGTTTGCGACCGCCCCTGCGGCTGTTGCCGTGGCGCCCGCCACCCTGCTGCGGCTGCTGGGGGGCAGCGGGAGGGGCGGGGGGCGCGGGCGAGAGGGGGTAGAACCCCGGAGGCGCGGGGGGCACCGGCTGGTGGTTGGGCGCAGGCGCGGGCGGGGGCGGCCGGTGGTGGGGCGCCACGCGAGGTGCCAGCGGCGAGGGCGTGGTGCTACACGCGCTTCTTGACCCCCTTCATCCGGCGCTCCTCCAACCGCAAGTATGCCACAAACTTGGGAAAGGAGGGCTCCGTGATGAGGGAGAGGTTGGAGGCGGCGTTACCGAAGTTCTCGTTGAGACCGGCGGTGAGCGTGCTGAGGAGGAGGTCGTCATCAACCTTGGCGCCCATGTCACGGAGCTCATGTGCCAACGTCTTCAGGCGGCAGCAGTGGTCATCGATAGTCTGATCATCCTGATGACAGTCAAAAAATTCCTGCTGCAAAAAAAACACGGCGCTGAAGCTTGTTGTCGGTGAAGAGGCCGTTGAGCTTGACCCACACGGTGCGGGCGTCATCATCATCGCTCACGACTGTGTGAAATAGATCCTTCAAGATGGTGGTGAAGAACCATCGGTTGAGCGTGACGTCGATCGCGGTCCACTCGGAGTCGCCCACCATGACACGGGAGTCGACAGAGCCGTCAACGTGATCTACGAGATTGTTCTCGCGGAAGAGTAGCAAGAAGTACGTCTTCCACGCGAAGTACGTGGTGTCGGTGGCATCAAGAACGACAGGCACGCGGTCGTGGATGTTGATGTCGGATGTCAGCGGGGTCCGGTCCGGCGAAGGGGTTGCAGGAGGAGGAGTCGGAGGAAGTCTTGGCGACGCGGGAAGGAAGCGGCGCAGCGGTGTGGCGCGGCGTGGAGTGGCGTCTGCGGCATGAGGCGCGGCGCGGGGAAGAGGCGCGGCGCGGGGTGGCGGCAGAGGTGTGGGGTGGTGGCAGCGGCGTGGGGTGGCGGCGCGGCAGGGAGGAGGGCGCGCAGGGGAGCGGTGACGGCGGCTGGAGATCGCAGCGGCGGCGGTGGCTAGGGTTAGGCGGAAACGGTAGGGGGTCGACTTGCGATAGATACCATGTAGAAAATGATTTAATGCATCGATAATTGATTGATCGTGCACTAGGCACATATATAGATATAAGGGGTGTGATCCGTATCGTGTCTCCTAATATACACGTACATACAGAGAAAGATCATATACATACATACAGAGGAAGACAGATACTACAGTACTGCATATGAAACCCAGACCTACCTACATGTATACATGTTCAAGAATCGCGCATTATGCTTTCCACGAACACTGCAGGCATGAGATAATCCTTTTTCTGGGAGAAGAGTTGTCATTGACAGTAGTAGTACATATCGTCTTCGATGCCGTTCAGCCCCCATGGCACGATTACTGTCACATGTCAGAACTTTTGCTTTAGTGTGTGGGCCGATACGTTTGGACGCTTGCACATGCGCAAATACTACTGGTCACAGCAGCAGTGATGGCTGGCGAGACTGTTAACGTGTTAATGATCTGATGCTATGCTAGCCAGCTACCGCCCGCTGTCGCCGTGCCCCACTCTAGATGGAGACCGGTTAATCCATCCGACCGTTGGCCTCTCCTTTTCCTCCAGTCTGAAACTCTGAAATCTGAATCCTGTGCGTGGCAGCCGGTGATAGAAAAGCGGCAATGTCTGCAAGCCCTGAGCGTAATCTGACCCTGGATGTTCGAAAACGAAATGAACGCCCCATTGTGGTTGTCGAGCACTTAAGCGGAGGGTCGGTAGCTTGTCCTGCTCGAGAGGGGTCGCGATCAGTGGACGTTGTCACGAGGCCCTCCGCTCCGGTCGGGCCAAACCTTTTTGTCTCCAAGCCGCAACGGTCGCAGCGGGCCTTTTTGATCCAGTGAAGCTCGTCCAAGCACATACATACTCGTCCCATCTCTTGCTTGAGAACATTCCATCTCCTCCGGCAACATGCATGCATCATCCCGGTCACATGGGGCTCGGAGAGAAGCACTGTGATTTACTCCGGTGGTTAGCGGTCCAGGTTGCACACAGCTTGCTGCCATGGTCTCGCCATGCGTCCATGTACTAGAAGCCGGCTCCGTACCCAACTACGCGGCTCGCGTCGGGATGTCTCTCAATTATTTCGTACGTATATATAAGCTTCCAAAAACTCCTTGCATGGGATGAAGCTGGGAAAAAGGACAATATCACTTGTCAGCTAGTGAACGCGAGTGCTGTAATATTTTCTCTCTCAAAACAGATTTTCGCCTTGCTCTCCTCTATAGATGAAATACAAACCAAAGTACACGGTCAAACGGTGTCCTCTGTTCTCTGATAGTTGCAACCCACCATCTATATTTTCCTTTTCATGCAGCTATGCCACATCATCAAATCATGCATGTGGTCATATGTTACAATTTGTGCACTAAACTATTTATTCAACCATGCCACCTCATCAATCATGTACGGATTTGTTTCACTAATTTTTGTGCACAACATAGACTGTCGTGTTACACACTTCTGTATCATGGCCTACATATATTTGTACGTTAGACGCTTGGAGCAAATATATGTATGTCATGTTACACTTTTGTCAAAAATCGCACCCCGTTTGACTTCAATCCAATAGGTTTCTTTTTTATATAACATTTTCTGACATGATTCATACACTTTATTGTTTTTAACAGTTTTAGGCTTTTAACATCTATTTATGCAGTAGTTTTAGGCTTTTAACATCTATTTTATTGGTTTTTGCAATAGTTTTAGGCTTTTACCACCCCATTTGACCGAGAGCATTCTTAAATTTGTTTTTGCAATGGTTTTAGGATTTTAACATCTATTTAAGTGTATGCTTTACGAAGGTTCCCGCAGCAACATGCGGGGCAACATCTAAATTGCCAAAAAATAACACAGGTAGCCCTGAATACAACACCATGACATGCAGTAGCGGTGCCACGATCAAAAGTCCGTGATGTCATTTCAAATCTGTGATGTCAAATACATGTGTTTTCACCAATTTTATAAAAAATATTACATGATTCCTACTTATGTACAAAGGATTTGCCAAAAACATGTGTGGTCAATTGACCACACTCCTCTCAATGTGGCTTCGCCACTGATGACATGCCCTATGACGCCTAAGCTCGACAATAGCGCCCTGAAGAGGGGAAACAACTTACGCAATAGAACTAAATCCGGTAGATCCCTCGGTATGGTATTCTAAGCTAGGTGTTTTGGGACGATGGTAATAGGAACACAAAGTTTACTCAGGTTCAGACTCTTCAAAAAACTAAAACCCTATGTCATACTTTCTAATTTATTGCATTGGAGTATATCGAGAGTACAAAGTATCGAGAGATTGCTGTCTTATTTATCTATGAGTCTGGCCTGGGGGGTCCTAGGGTACATGGATCGTAATCGGCTGCATACGAGGAGGTAGATTCATCCACGAATCCAGCTTCTTGTCGGCAAGTCTTCTGGAGTTTTCCTGCTATCCACCATGGGCTGCCCAGTGTGGCTCAGGTCGATAACTAACAAAGGGTCCTTAGCCCAGCCCACCAGGCCCAGAGCCGACATGGTGAGAGGTCACTTAGCTGGGACACCGTCACTACGCGTCGTCGCTATCGAGTCTTGGACGGACTAAGGTATTCATCTTGAACCCTAGCATGTAGAGGATAAGCACAACATTGTCCTTGAGAGGAGAGCGGCACCTGCAGGCGTCGCCACCGTCAGCCTCAAAGCGTGAAGTTTTCGCTTGATAGCTCAATCGTGCCACCATGATGCACCACAAACGCAACAAGCACAAGCCACCATATCCGGATATGAGTGTCGCCACTGCCCGGGCAGAGAACAAGCTTGAGTTACCCGCCGCTACACCCCTCGTCACCCAGATAACCAAAAGACACATAGTCACCGCCTCAATGATGCCTGTCTGTTACACCCCTCGCCGCCTAGAGGACCAAAAGACACACCACTGTCGCCGCCATGATGCCCGCCGGAGAGCCAAGCATGCGAACCACCATCCGGAGTTGCCGCTCCAGATTTCATCCCCTAGACACCACCAACCATCCATGTTACATCCACCCAATCATGGTAGGAAGAGTGAAGGCACCGTCTTTCACTCCTAGTTCAACATCAGACCAAGTCTGGGTCATCACCTCCACGGTAGGAAGTGCCCACACCTGCGTCCCCAACCAATCCTGGAGGATCAGGGTTGGCATACAACTTATTGACAACCGACGACCGCTGTCGAACAAGCTCGAACTCCGCCACACTCATAGCCATCGACGTTGATCCGTCTGACAACACAACATTGCTCAGAGAAACCGATGCCAACAGACAACATGCGAGAAGAGAACAATCCCAGGGCAACCAACGTTGCCTCCTTCTACCCCTTGAGCTTGCGTTGGTTTTTTCCTTGAAGAGGAAAGGGTGATGCAACAAAGTAGAGTAAGTATTTCCCTCAGCTTTTGAGAACAAAGTATCAATCCAGTAGGAGACAACGCGCAAGCCACCGAATACCTGCACAAACAAACACCAACTTGCACCCAACGTGATAAAGGGGTTGCCAATCCCTTCACGGTTATTTGCAACATGAGATCTGATATAGATGGATAAATGGTAAAGTAATATTTTTGGTATTTTTGGTTTATGGAACAGAAAGTAAAAGATTGCAATGAAAGTAAATGGGAAACTAAGATTGTAGATCGGAAACTTATATGATGGAAAATAGACCTGGGGGGCATAGGTTTCACAAGAGGCTTCTCTCAAGATAGAAAATAATACGATGGGTGAACAAATTACTGCCGAGCAATTGATAGAAAAGCACAAAGTTATGACGATATCTGAGGCAATGATCATGAATATAGGCATCACGTTCGTGTCAAGTAGGCCGAAACGATTCTGCATCTACTACTATTACTCCACACATCGACCGCTATCCAGCATGCACCTAGAATATTAAGTTCATAAGAACAGAGTAACACATTAGGCAAGATGACATGATGTAGAGGAATTAACTCAAACAATATGATAAAAGACCCATCTTTTTATCCTCGATGACAACAATACAATACGTGTCGGTTCCCCTTCTGTCACTAGGATCGAGCACCGCAAGATTGAACCCAAAGCTAAGCACTTCTCCCATTGCAAGGAAAACCAATCTAGTTGGCCAAACTAAATCGATAGTTCGAAGAGACTTGCAAGGATATCAAATCATGCATATAAGAATTTAGAGAAGATTCAAATAATATTCATAGATAAGCAGATCATAAATCCACAATTCACCGGATCTCGGCAAACACACCAAAAAAGAGTATTACATCAAATAGATCTCCAAGAACATTGAGGAGAACTTTGTATTGAGAATCAAAGAGAGAGAAGATGCCATCTAGATACTAGCTATGGACCCGTAGGTCTGTGGTAAACTACTCATGCGTCATCGGAGAGGCAATGGTGTTGATGTAGAAGCCCTCCATGATCGAATCCCCCTCCGGTAGGATGTCGGAAAAGTCACCTAGATGGGATCTCACGGGTGCAGAAGGTTACGGCGGTGGAAAACTGGTTTCGCGACTCCCCTGAAATTTTTTGGGATATTTCAGAATATATAGGAGGAAGATCTAGGTCAGGGGGTCACCGAGGGGCCCACAAGGTCAGGGGGCGCGCCCTCCACCCTTGTGGACACTTTGTGGCTCTTCCGACTTGCACTCCAAGTCTCCTGGGTGTCTTCTGGTCCAAGAAAAATCATCGCGAAAGTTTCATTCTGTTTGGACTCTGTTTGGTATTCCTTTTCTGCGGAACTCTAAAACAAGGAAAAACAGAAACTGGCATTGGGCTCTAGGTTAATAGGTTAGTCCCAAAAATCATATAAAATAGCATATTAATGCATATAAAACATCCAAAATAGATAATATAATAGCATGTAACAATAAAATATTATAGATACGTTGGAGACGTATTAAGCATCCCCAAGCTTAATTCTTGCTCGTCCTTGAGTAGGTAAATGATAAAAACAGAATTTTTGATGTGGAATGCTACCTAACATATTTATCCATAATTCTCTTTATTGTGGCATGAATGTTCAGATCCGTAAGATTCAAAACAAAAGTTTAATATCGACATAAAAAATAATAATACTTCAAGCATACTAACAAAATAATTATGTCTTCTCAAAATAACATGGCCAAAGAAAGCTTATCCCTACAAAATCATATAGTCTGGCTATGCTCCACCTTCATCACACAATATATTCAAATCATGCACAACCCCGATGACAAGCCAAGCAATTGTTTCATACTTTTGATGTTCTCAAACTTTTTCAACTTTCACACAATACATGAGCGTGATCCATGGACATAGCACTATAGGTGGAATATATGGTGGTTGTGGAGAAGATAAAAAGAAAGAGATAGTCTCACATCAACTAGGCGTATCAACGGGCTATGGAGATGCCCGTCAATAGATATCAATGTGAGTGAGTAGGGATTGCCATGCAATGGATGCACTAGAGCTATAAGTTTATGAAAGGTCAAAAAGAGAACTAAGTGGGTGTGCATCCAACTTGCTTGCTCATGAAGACCTATGGCATTTTGAGGAAGCCCATCGTTGAAATATACAAGCCAAGTTCTATAATGAAAAATTCCCACTAGTATATGAAAATGACAATATAGGAGACTCGCTATCATGAAGATCATGGTGCTACTTTGAAGCACAAGTGTGGCAAAAAGGATAATAATATTGTCCCTTCTCTCTTTTTCTCTCATTTTTTTCTTTCTTTTTCTTTTTTGGGCCTCCCTTTTTTTATTTGGCCTTTCTCTCCTTTTCTCTTAATTTCCTCACATGGGACAATACTCTAATAATGAAGATCATCACACTTCTATTTACTTACAACTCAAAAATTACAACTCGATATGACTCTATGTGAATGTCTCCGGCGGTGTACCGGGATGTGCAATGAATCAAGAGCAACATGTATAAAAATGATGAATGGTGGCTTTTGCCACAAATATGATGTCAACTACTTGATCATGTAAAGAAATATGACAATGATGATGCGTGTCATAATAAACGGAACGGTGAAAAGTTGCATGGCAATATTATCTTGGAATGGCTATGGAAATGCCATAATAGGTAGGTATGGTGGTTGTTTCGAGGAAGGTATATGGTGGGTTTATGGTACCGGCGAAACTTACGCGGTACAAGAGAGGCTAGTGATAACCCATAAGTATAGGGGATCACAACAATTTTCGAGGGTAGAGTATTCAACCCAAATTTATAGATTCGATACAAGGGGAGCCAAAGAATATTTGAAGGTATTAGCAGCTGAGTTGTCAATTCAACCACACCTGGAGATTAATTATCTACAGCAAAGTGATTAGTAGCACAGTAGTATGATAGTTTTGATGATAGCAACAGTAGTAACGGTAACAGTAACAGTGATAGCAGTGATATTGTAGCAGTAATGATAGCAGCAGCAACAGTAGTAACTTAGCAAGAACAATATAATAAATTTGTAAGCATTGGATCGGTGACTCGTTGGATGATATTCATCATGAGACAGTTATAACCTAGGGTGATACAGTACTAGCTCCAGTTCATAAATATAATGTAGGCATGTATCCCGTAAATAGTCATACATGCTTATGGAAAGAACTTGCATGCCATCTTTTGTTCTACCCTCCCGTGGAAGCGGGGTCCTATTGGAAACTAAGGGGTATCAAGGCCTCCTTTTAATAGAGAACCGGAACAAAGCATTAACACACGATGAATACAAGAACTCCTCAAACTACGGTCATCACCGGGAGTGGTCCCGACTATTGTCACTTCGGGGTTGCCGGATCATAACACGTAGTAGGTGACTATAACTTGCAAGATCGGATCTAGAACATGGATATAATGGTGATAACATAAACGGTTCAGATCTGAAATCATGGCACCCGGGCCCAAAGTGACAAGCATTAAGCATGGCAAAGTCATAACAACATCAATCTCAAAACATAGTGGATACTAGGGATCAAGCTCTAACAAAACTAACTCGATTACATGATCAATATCATCCAACTCCTCATCGACCAGTGAGCCTATGAAGGAATTACTCACTCCCGGTGCGGAGCATCATGGAATTGGCGATGGAGATGTGTTGGTGATGACGAAGATCAAAGATCCCCCTCTCCAGAGCCCCAAACGGACCCCAGATCTGCCCTCCCGAGGAAGAACAGGGCTTGGCGGTGGCTCCATCTTGTGAAACGCGATAATTCTTTCTCCCTCATTTTTTCTGGAAATATGGGATTTTATAGCATCGGTTTGAGGGTCAGCAGGGACACTAATACGTCTCCAACGTATCTATAATTTATGAAGTATTCATGCTATTATATTACCTGTTTTGGATGTTTAATGGGCTTTACTATACACTTTTATATTATGGCTAACCTATTAACCGGAGGCCCAACCCAGATTGCTGTTTTTGCCTATTTCAGTGTTTCACAGAAAAGGAATATCAAACGGAGTCCAAACAGAATGAAACCTTCGGGAGAGTTATTTTTGGAATGAAAGCAATCCAGGAGACTTGGAGTAGACGTCAGGGAAGCTTCGAGGTGGCCACGAGGCAGGGAGGCGCGCCCTACCCCCTGGGCATGCCCCCACCCTCATGAGCCCCTCGTGGCTCCCCTAACCGACTTCTTTCGCCTATATATGTCCATATGCCCTAAAAACATCGAGGAGCATAATAGATCAGGAGTTCCGCCGCCGCAAGCCTCTATAAGCACAAAAAACCAATCGGGACCCTGTTCCGGCACCCTGCCGGACGGGGGATCCCTCACCGGTTGCCATCTTCATCATCCCGGTGCTCTCCATGACGAGGAGGGAGTAGTTTGCCCTCGGGGCTGAGGGTATGTACCAGTAGCTATGTGTTTGATCTCTCTCTCTCTCTCTCTCTTGTGTTCTTGAGGTGGTACGATCTTGATGTATCGCGAGCTTTGCTATTATAGTTGGATCTTATGATGTTTCTCCCCCTCTACTCTCTTGTAATGGATTGAGTTTTCCCTTTGAAGTTATCTTATCGGATTGAGTCTTTAAGGATTTGAGAACACTTGATGTATGTCTTGCTGTGCTTATCTGTGGTTACAATGGGATATTCACGTGATCTACTTGATGTATGTTTTGGTGATCAACTTGCGGGTTCAATGAACTTATGCATAGGGGTTGGCACATGTTTTCGTCTTGACTCTTCGGTAGAAACTTTGGGGCACTCTTTGAAGTACTTTGTGTTGGTTGAATAGATGAATCTGAGATTGTGTGATGCATATCGTATAACATACCCACAGATACTTGAGGTGACATTGGAGTATCTAGGTGACATTAGGATTTTGGTTGATTTGTGTCTTAAGGTGTTATTCTAGTACGAACTCTATGATAGATCGAACGAAAAGAATAGCTTCGTGTTATTTTACTACAGACTCTTGAATAGATCGATCAGAAAGGATAACTTTGAGGTGGTTTTGTACCCTACAATAATCTCTTCGTTTGTTCTCCGCTATTAGTGGCTTTGGAGTGACTCTTTGTTGCATGTTGAGGGATAGTTATATGATCCAGTTATGTTATTATTGTTGAGAGAACTTGCACTAGTGAAAGTATGAACCTTAGGCCTTGTTTCCTAGCATTGCAATACCGTTTACGCTCACTTTTACCACTTGCTACCTTGCTGTTTTTATATTTTCAGATTACAAAAACCTATATCTACCATCCATATTGCACTTGTATCACCATCTCTTCGCCGAACTAGTGCACCTATACAATTTACCATTGTATTGGTTGTGTTGGGGACACAAGAGACTCTTTGTTATTTGGTTGCAGGGTTACTTGAGAGAGACCATCTTCATCCTATGCCTCCCACGGGTTGATAAACCTTAGGTCATCCACTTGAGGGAAATTTGCTACTGTCCTACAAACCTCTGCACTTGGAGGCCCAACAACGTCTACAAGAAGAAGGTTGCATAGTAGACATCAAGCTCTTTTCTGGCGCCGTTGCCGGGGAGGTGGGTGCTTGAAGGTATATCTTTAGATCTTGCAATCGAATCTTCTTATTTCTTGTTTTATCACTAGTTTAGTTTATAAAAGAAAATTAAAAAAAAATGGAATTGAGTTTGTCTCATACGCTTCATCTTTTTAATATCTTTCGTAAGTATGATGAAAAGGAAAATTATGCTCAAGTGCTAGAAGAAGAAGTCTATAAATGTTTGGTACTAAATCTTTGAATGATGAGCATGATTGCAATGTTGTTAGTATAAACTCATTTAATATCCATAGTACTAATGATGATTGCACTAGTCATGATGAAGATGTCTCTTATAAGCATGTCAACTTTTGTGGAGTGCATAGAGTTGCAAGTACATACCAAATAGAGAAGATAGATTTTGCAAGAGGCATAAGTATTTAGAAACTAAATGGTTGCAAGAAAGGCTAGATGTGAGTGCTGAATATTTAAACTTTTTTTGCCGTACTTGTGAACTTTGCAATGAACGTGGTCATTTACATCTCCAATGCAAATTGTTTCATGATCGAATCGTGTCCAAAAATTGTGATGACTTGATTTCCCTTGCACATCATAATGAACTTAGTTTGCTTTTGGGTTATGAAGAAATGAAACGTTTAACTAAGAATCTTGTAGAATTTGCCCTTAAGAAACTTCTTGATATTGATCTAGAGGAAATTTATATGTATTGTGCGGTGAATTGCATTGAAAATCCTTATATTGCCAATTACATAAAGAAAAGAAAGCAAATGGAAGATGAAGGGAATACTAATGAAAGGGAAGAAACTTCCCAATATCCTCCTATTATTTCTTATGATGAATCAGGTAACAAGGAGGAGCTTTCTATTCAACCAATCTCATTAATAAGGAGCTCAAAGAAGAGGGTTAAACCCACACATGATGTGAAGAAGAAAAATAAAATATGGAGAAGCAAAGGTAGAAAGGTATCCCTCCCAAATGATGTTGCTCCTACTACTCATTGTGATGATGATAATTGCTATACTATTGGTGCTATCCATACTATTAATGATGAGAGTGATTATGCATATGATATGAAAAGGCCCAAGCTTGGGGATGCTATGTTTTATGAGAATGACATATTTGAGAATATATTTGCTGCAATTGATGTTTGTCCCAAGCTTGGGGATACTATGTTTAATGTAGATGATATTTTTAGCCTCCCAAGTTTTGATAAGAAAATTTGTTATGATGATAGCATGCCTCCTACTTATGATGATTATATTGATGAAAGTGGATTTGGAGAGGTCATGACTTTATTTAGTGATGATTCCACTATCTTGGAAGAGGTTTCAATCGATTATGATGAGAACAAAGTTGCTACTTATGATGATTATTGTGATGAAACTTATGCTATAAAAAGTAGTGATGATTATATTTATAAAACTTGTCATGACTATGATTTCCCTTTTTCTGAACATTACTCTTTTAATATGCAAACAATTTATAGTATTCGAGTCTCTTATGATACTCCCACTATCCCGAATGAGAAGAATTTTGCTTATGTGGAGAGTAGTAAATTTTCTATGCAAGTAGATCATGAAAAGAATGCTTAGGTGCTGGTTATATTGTTGAATTCATTCATGATGCTACTGAAAATTATTATTAGGGAGGAACATATGCTTGTAGGAATTGCAATAATATCAAATTTCCTCTCTATGTGTTGAAAATTTTGAAGCTATGCTTGTTTTACCTTCCTATGCTAGTTGATTATTGTTCCCATAAGTTGTTTGCTCACAAAATCCCTATGCATAGGAAGTGGGTTATACTTAAATGTGCTAGTCATATTCTTCATGATGCTCTCTTTATGTTTCAATTCTTATCTTTTATGTGAGCATCATTGAAATCATCATGCCTAGCTAGGGGCGTTAAACGTTAGTGCTTGTTGGGAGGCAACCCAATTTATTTTTGTTCCTTGCGTTTTGTTCCTTTTTAGTAATAAATAATTCATCTAGCCTCTGTTTATATGTGGTTTTATGTTTTAATTAGTGTTTGTGCCAAGTGGAACCTTTGGGAAGACTTGGGTGAAGTCTCTATGATCTTGCTGTAAGAAATAGAAACTTTTGTGCTCACAAGATTAGCTGCCATTTTTTACTGGAGAGTGATTTTAGGTTGATTCTTTTTGAAGATGATTAATAGACAAATTCCTCAGGTTCACCAATTTATTTCAGATTTTTTGGAGTTACAGAAGTATTCGAATGATACATATTACTACAGACTGTTCTGTTTTTGACAGATTCTGTTTTCTATGTGTTGTTTGCTTATTTTGATGAATCTATGAGTAGTATCGGAGGGTATGAACCATAGAGAAGTTGGAATATAGTATATATTACACCAATATGAATTTAGAATGAGTTCACAACAGTACCTAAATGGTGATGTTTTTTCTTATACTAACGGAGCTTACGAGTTTTCTGTTGAGTTTTGTGTTGTGAAGTTTTCAAGTTTTGGGTAAAGATTCGATGGAGTATGGAATAAGGAGTGGCAAGAGCCTAAGATTGGGGATTCCCAAGGCACCCCAAGGTAATATTCAAGGACAACCAAGAGCCTAAGCTTGGAGATGCCCCGGATGGGATCCCCTCTTTCGTTTTCGTTCATCGGTAACTTTACTTGGAGCTATATTTTTATTCACCACATAATATGTGTTTTGCTTGGAGTGTCATTTTCTTTTGTTAAGTATTTTATTTCTGTTACTTAGAATAATGTTTTTCATCTATATTTTCAATAAAAATGTCAAGGATAGCCTTTACCATGCTTATATTGCTAGTATACATGTTGCTGTTTGAAAACAGAAAGTTTACCGCTGTTGCAAAAATTCCCTAGAAAAGTCAGAGAATGATATAATGTTGAAACTTTTTGCATAGTGATCTCTGATAAATCTTTTACAGAGTAGTATTTTTCTCATTATTTTTGGAGTTAGGGAAGTATGATGAATCTTGCATTCTTTACAGACTATACTGTTTTGGCAGATTGCTGTTATGTTTGCATTGTTTGCATATGTTTGCTTGTTTAATGATTCTATTTGAAGATAGGAGTATTAAATATGCAGAGACATTTAGTATGCAATGTTGAATAATAATTTTAGTGATTTGTTACAGTAGAAAATGATAAGGTTTTTGCATTGGTTTGTACTAACTTATCTCATGAGTTCTTGTTGAGTTTGGTGTGAATGAAGCTTTCCAGATTTAGGAAACCGAGATATAAAAGGAATTACGGAGACACAAAAGCTCAAGATTGGGGATGTCCAAGGCACCCCAAGATAATATTTCAAGAATTCTCAAGCATCTAAGCTTGGGGATGCCCCGGTAGGCATCCGACCTTTCTTCTTCAACAATTATCGGTTAGTACCGGTTGAACCTAAATTTTTGCTTCTTCACATGAGTTGCGCTATCCTTGCAATGCCATTTTATTTTATTTTGCTTACTATTTGAATGAAGTACTTAAGATCTGAAATACTTAAATGAGAGAGAGTCCTCACATAGTTGAATAATTGTTTGACTACTCACTGATTTTCACTTATATCTTTTTGGATTAGTTTGTCATTTACTCGTGTAGTTCACTTATATCCTATGAGTAAATGGTTGAATGAGTTGAATGTCATAAATCTGAAATTATATATGTTTCATATGCCTACCCCAATGGGAGTAATGACTTCACATCTAAGAAGTAGAGGTGGTAAATTTATTGAAGGTTAGCAAACATTGTATTGGTCACTTGAACAATTCATGAAAGAATGTTGAAGGAAGAGAGATTTCACATATAAATATACTATCTTAGACATCTTCTATGATTGTGAGCATCATTAATTAGTTCCAAACCTGAGAAAATTAGTTGAAATTGGACAAGGAAGACAACATAATGAGTTATGCTTGGGTATATTTGTATAGAAGTTATATTGTTATAGATCCTCCAACATGTGGTGCTTGCTGTTTAGAATCCTTTGCTAGCCAAATATCTGTACTAAGCGGGAATACTGCTTGTGCATCCAAATCCCTTGAACCAAGTTTATTCCATGAGTGTCCACCATACCTACCTATATGCGGTATTTACCTGCCGTTCCAAGTAGATTTGCATGTGCCAAACTCTAAACCTTCAAATAATAATCTGTTTTGTATGCCCGAATCGCTCATGTAGCGAATAGGGGTTGTCATTATCTTCCATGCTAGGTGGGCTATTTTCACGATGAGTGGACTCCGCTCATCATTCACGAGAAAAATGGCTAGTAACTGGGATGCTCAGTCCCATGATCAAAAGATCAAAATCAAATTAAAATAATTGCAAACAAAACTCCCCCAGGATTGTTGTTAGTTGGAGGCACCCGTTGTTTCGGGCAAGCCATGGATTGATGATTGTTGGTGGAGGGGGAGTAAAAAAAACTTTACCATTCTATTTGGGAACCGCCTATAACGCATGTAGTATGGAAGATATTGGGAACTCTTGGTTATTATGTTGACAATGAAAGCATACCTCTCAAAATTATTTATCTCTATTTCAAAATCAAGCTCTGGCACCTCTGCAAATCCCTGCTTCCCTCTGCGAAGGGCCTATCTTTTACTTTTATGCAAGAGTCAGTATTATTCCTTCTCATTCCAATCTACTCTTTAGTTGGCAAGCATCATGTGATGGGGAAAGATCTAAGCATATATGGCCATTCAAATATATTTGATCATGAATTATTATTGTCGACAATTATCTATATGATAAGTAAGTTGGGAGGCGAAACATTAAGCCCATATCTTTCTCTGTGTTCAATGGATGCTATTTGTTCTAAAAATATGCTTTGAGTGGTAGCAATCATGGAAGACTATATGATAGTTGAGTATGTGGGATTTGCTAAATCAAAGCTCTGACATAGACCCTTCGTGAAAATAAGATGAATTGCAATTGTTTGATGACTGGGAATGAAGTTTGCTAGTTTTCAAGAAAGTTTATGGTCTATGCTTTAACAATTGAATGGCTTGTTACTTTCTCATGAAAAGTTTTATGAGATGAGCTACTATTATGACATATAATGATGCTAGAAAAGGTGACTGAAATTATCATTGATCAAACTTGTGCACCTACTAGCATTCACACTTAATAAATCCTTTGTTTTATCATTTACCTACTCGAGGACGAGCAGGAATTAAGCTTGGGGATGCTGATACGTCTCCAATGTATCTATAATTTATGAAGTATTCATGCTATTATATTACCTGTTTTGGATGTTTAATGGGCTTTACTATACACTTTTATATTATTTTTGGGACTAACCTATTAATCGGAGGCCTAGCCTAGATTGTTGTTTTGCCTATTTCAGTGTTTCATAGAAAAGGAATATCAAACGGAGTCCAAAGGGAATGAAACTTTCGGGAGAGTTATTTTTGGAATGGAAGCAATCCAGGAGACTTGGAGTAGACGTCGGGGAAGCTTCGAGGTGGCCACGAGGCAGGGAGGCGCGCCCTACCCCCTGGGTGCGCCCCCACCCTTGTGGGCCCCTTGTGGCTCCCCTGATCGACTTCTTTTGCCTATATATGTCCATATACCCTAAAAACATTGAGGAGTAGAATAGATCGGGAGTTTCGCCAACACAAGCCTCTGTAGCCACCAAAAACCAATCGGAACCCTGTTTCGGCACCCTACCGAAGGGGGGGATCCCTCACTGGTGGCCATCTTCATCATCCCGGCGCTCTCCATGACGAGGAGGGAGTAGTTTGCCCTCGGGGCTGAGGGTATGTACCAGTAGCTATGTGTTTGATCTCTCTCTCTCTCTTGTGTTCTTGAGGTGGTACGATCTTGATGTATCGCGAGCTTTGCTATTATAGTTGGATCTTATGATGTTTCTCCCCCTCTACTCTCTTGTAATGGATTGAGTTTTCCCTTTGAAGTTATCTTATCGGATTGAGTCTTTAAGGATTTGAGAACACTTGATGTATGTCTTGCCGTGCTTATCTATGGTGACAATGGGATATTCACGTGATCTACTTGATGTATGTTTTGGTGATCAACTTGCGGGTTCAATGAACTTATGCATAGGGGTTGGCACACGTTTTCGTCTTGACTCTTCGGTAGAAACTTTGGGGCACTCTTTGAAGTACTTTGTGTTGGTTGAATAAATGAATCCGAGATTGTGTGATGCATATCGTATAATCATACCCACGGATACTTGAGGGGACATTGGAGTATCTGGTGACATTAGGGTTTTGGTTGATTATTTGTGTCTTAAGGTGTTATTCTAGTACGAACTCTATGATAGATCGAACGGAGAGAATAGCTTCGTGTTATTTTACTACAGACTCTTGAATAGATCGATCAGAAAGGATAACTTTGATGTGGTTTCGTACCCTACAATAATCTCTTCGTTTGTTCTCTGCTATTAGTGGCTTTGGAGTGACTCTTTGTTGTATGATCCAGTTATGTTATTATTGTTGAGAGAACTTGCACTAGTGAAAGTATGAACCTTAGGCCTTGTTTCCTAGCATTTCAATACCGTTTACGCTCACTTTTACCACTAGCTACCTTGCTGTTTTTATATTTTCAAATTACAAAAACCTATATCTACCATCCACATTGCACTTGTATCACCATCTCTTCACCGAACTAGCGCACCTATACAATTTACCATTGTATTGGGTGTGTTGGGAACACAAGAGAATCTTTTTTATTTGGTTGCAGGGTTACTTGAGAGAGACCATCTTCATCCTACGCCTCCCATGGATTGATAAACCTTAGGTCATCCACTCGAGGGAAATTTGCTACTGTCCTACAAACTGTTGGGGAACGTAGCATAAATTCAAAAAATTTCTACGCATCACCAAGATCAATCTATGGAGTAATCTAGCAACGAGGGAAGGATAGTGCATCTACATACCCTTGTAGATTGCTAAGCGGAAGCGCTCAAGAGAACGGGGTTGAAGGAGTCATACTCGTCGTGATCCAAATCACCGGAGATCCTAGTGCCGAACGGACGGCACCTCCGCGTTCAACACACGTACATCCCGGTGACGTCTCCCATGCCTTGATCCAGCAAGGAGAGAGGGAGAGGTTGAGGAAGACTCCATCCAGTAGCAGTACAACGACGTGGTGGTGATGGAGGAGCGTGGCAATCCCGCAGGGCTTCGCCAAGCACCGCGAGATATGAGGAGAAAGAGAGGTAGGGCTACGCCAACAAGAGAAGAACTTCGTGTGTTGGGCTGCTCCTTTGCCTCCACTATATATAGGGGGAGAGGGGGCTGCGCCCCACCTAGGTTTCCACCCCTAGGGGCGGCGGCCAGCCCTAGATCCCATCTAGGGGGGAGGCCAAGGGGGGAAGAGGGGAAACTTGCCCCCCAAGAAAGGTGGGTGCGCCCCCTTCCCCAAACCCTAGGCGCCTTGGGCCCTTGTGGGGGGGCGCACCAGCCCACCTGGGTCTGGTCCCCTCCCACACTTGGCCCATGCTGCCCTATGGTGATGGTAGCCCCACTTGGTGGACCCTCGGGACCCTCCCGGTGGTCCCGGTACGTTACCGATAAAACCTGAAACTTTTCCGGTGACCAAAACATGACTTCCCATATATAAATCTTTACCTCTGGACCATTCCGGAACTCCTCATGACGTCCGGGATCTCATCCGGGACTCCGAACAACATTCAGTAACCACGTATATCTGTTCCCTATAACCCTAGCATCATCGAACCTTAAGTGTGTAGACCCTACGGGTTCGGGAACCATGCAGACATGACCGAGACGTTCTCCGGTCAATAACCAACAGCGGGATCTGGATACTCATGTTGGCTCCCACATGTTCCACGATGATCTCATCGTATGAACCATGATGTCAAGGACTCAATCAATCCCGTATACAATTCCCTTTGTCCAGCGGTATTATACTTGCCCGAGATTCGGTCGTCGGTATGCCGATACCTTGTTCAATCTCGTTACCGACAAGTCTCTTTACTCGTTCCGTAACACATCATCCCATGATCAACCCCTTGGTCACATTGTGCACATTATGATGATGTCCTACCGAGTGGGCCCAGAGATACCTCTCCGTCACACGGAGTGAGAAATCTCAGTCTCGATTCGTGCCAACCCAACAGACACTTTCGGAGATACCTGTAGTGCACCTTTATAGCCACCCAATTACGTTGTGACATTTGGTACACCCAAAGCATTCCTACGGTATCCGGGAGTTGCACAATCTCATGGTCTAAGGAAAAGATACTTGACATTAGAAAAGCTTTAGCATACGAACTACACGATCTTTGTGCTAGGCTTAGGATTGGGTCTTGTCCATCACATCATTCTCCTAATGATGTGATCCCGTTATCAACGACATCCAATGTCCATGGTCAGGAAACCGTAACCATCTATTGATCAACGAGCTAGTCAACTAGAGGCTTACTAGGGACATGGTGTTGTCTATGTACCCACACATGTATCTGAGTTTCCTATCAATACAATTATAGCATGGATAATAAACGATTATCATGAACAAGGAAATATAATAATAACTAATTTATTATTGCCTCTAGGGCATATTTCCAACAGTCTCCCACTTGCACTAGAGTCAATAATCTAGTTCACATCGCCATGTGATTAACACTGACAGGTCACATCGCCATGTGACCAACATCCAAAGAGTTTACTACTGTCGCTAAACTAGTTCACATCATCATGTGATTAAGACTCAATGAGTTCTGGGGTTTGATCATGTTTTTCTTGTGAGATAGGTTTTAGTCAATGGGTCTGCAACATTCAGATCCGTATGTACTTCGCAAATCTCTAGGTCATATTGTAAATGATGCTTCCACACTCCACTTGGAGCTATTCCAAATGTTTGCTCCACTATACGTATCCGGTTTGCTACTTAGAGTCATTCGGATAGGTGTTAAAGCTTGCATCGATGCAACTCTTTACGTTGAACTCTTTATCACCTCCATAACCGAGAAACGTATCCTTATTCCTCTAAGGATAATTTTGACCGCTATCTGGTGATCCACTCCTTGATCACCTTTGTACCCTCTTGCCAGATATGTAGCAAGGCACACATCAGGTGCAGTACACAGCATAGCATACTGTAGAGCCTATGTCTAAAGCATAGGGGACGACCTTCGTCCTTTCTCTCTTTTCTGCCATGGTCGAGCTTTAAGTCTCAACTTCGTACCTTACAACTCAGGCAAGAACTCCTTCTTTGACTGATCCATCTTGAACACCTTCAAGATCATGTCAAGGTATGTGCTCATTTGAAAGTACCATTTAGCGTCTTTGATCTATCCTCATAGATCTTGATGCTCAATGTTCAAGCAGCTTAATCCAGGTTTTCTATTGAAAAACACTTTTCAAATAACCCTATATGCTTTCTAGAAATTCTACATCATTTCTGATCAACAATATGTCAACAACATATACTCATCAGAAATTCTATAGTGCTCCCACTCACTTCTTTGGAAATACAAGTTTCTCATAAACTTTGTATAAACCCAAAATCTTTGATCATCTCATCAAAGCGTACATTCCAACTCCGAGATGCTTACTCCAGTCCATGGAAGGATCGCTGGAGCTAGCATACCTTTTAGCATCCTTAGGATCGACAAAACCTTTCTGATTGTATCGCATACAACCTTTCCTTACGAAAACTGGTAAGGAAACTCGTTTTTTACATCCATCTGCCAGATTTCATAAATGCAGCTAATGCTAACATGATTCCGACGGACTTAAGCATCACTACGGATGAGAAAATCTCATCGTAGTCAACTTCCTTGAACTTGTGAAAAATTCTTCGCCACAAGTCGAGCTTCATAGACGGTGACATTGCCGTCCACGTCTATCTTCTTCTTAAAGATCCATTTATCTTAATGGCTTGCCGATCATCGGGCAAGTCCACCAAAGTCCATGCTTTGTTCTGATACATGGATCCTATCTCGGATTCCATGGCTTCTAACCATTTGTCGGAATTTGGGCCCACCATCGCTTCTCCATAGCTCGTACGTTCATTGTTGTCTACCAACATGACCTTCAAGACAGGATTACTGTACCACTCAGAAGTAGTACGCATCCTTGTCACCCTACGAGGTACGGTAGTGACTTGATCCAAAACTTCATAATCACTATCATAATATTCTACTTCAATTGGTGTAGGCGCCACAGGAACAACTTCCTGTGCCCTGCTACACACTTGTTGAAGTGACGGTTCAATAACCTCATCAAGTCTCCACCATCCTCCCACTCAATTCTCGAGACAAACCTTTCCTCGAGAAAGGACCCGATTCAAGAAACAATCCCTATTGCTTTCGGATCTGAATTAGGAGGTATACCCAACTGTTTTGGGTGTCCTATGAAGATGCATTTTTTATCCGCTTTGGGTTCGAGCTCATCAACCTGAAACTTTTTCACATAAGCATCGCAGCCCCAAACTTTTAAGAAACGACAACTTAGGTTTCTCCATACCATAGTTCAAACGGTGTCGTCTCAATGGAATTACGTGGTGCCCTATTAAAGTGAGTGCGGTTGTCTCTAATGCCTAACCCATGAACGATAGTGCTAATTCGATAAGAGACATCATGGTACGCACCATATCCAATAGGGTGCAACTATGATGTTCGGACACACCATCACACTATGGTGTTCCAGGCGGTATTAATTGTGAAACAATTTCCACAATGTCTTAATTACGTGCCAAAGCTCGTAACTCAGATACTCATCTCTATGATCATATCATAGACATTTTATCCTCTTGTCACGATGATCTTCAACTTCACTCTGAAATTACTTGAACCATTTAATAATTCAGACTTGTGTTTCATCAAGTAAATATACTCAGTATCTACTCAAATCATCCATGAAGTAAGAACATAACGATATCCACTGCGTGCCTCAGCACTCATTGGACTGCACACATCAAAATGTATTACTTCCAACAAGTTTCTTTCTTGTTCCATTTTACTGAAAACGAGGCTTTCAGTCATCTTGCCCATTTGGTATGATTTGCATGTCTCAAGTGATTCAAAATCAAGTGAGTCCAAAACGGTCCATTTGCATGGAGTTTCTTCATGCATATACACCAATAGACATGGTTCACATGTCTCAAACTTTTCAAAAAATGAGTGAGTCCAAAGATCCATCAACATGGAGCTTCTTCATGCGTTTTATACCAATATGACTTACATGGCAGTGCCACAAGTAGGTGGTACTTTCATTACTATTTTATATCTTTTGGCATGACCATGTGTATCACTACGATCGAGATTCAGTAAACCATTCATTTTGGGTGCAAGACCATTGAAGGTATTATTCAAATAAACAGAGTAACCATTATTCTCCTTAAATGAATAACCATATGGCGATAGACATAATCCAATCATGTCTATGCTCAACGCAAACACCAAACTCGATGGTAGAGGGAGCATGCGATGCTTGATCATATCAAGATTGGAAAACACTTCCAACACATATCGTCAGCTCACCTTTAGCTAGTCTCCATTTATTCCGTAGCCTTTTATTTCGAGTTACTAACACTTAGCAACCGAACCGGTATCTAATACCTTGGTGCTACTAGGAGTACTAGTAAAGTACACATTAACATAATGTATATCCAATATACTTCTATTGACCTTGTCAGCCTTCTCATGTACCAAGTATCTAGGGTGATTATGCTCCAGTGGCTGTTCCCCTTATTACAGAAGCACTTAGTCTCGGGTTTGGGTTCGACCTTGGGTTTCTTCACTAGAGCAGCAGCTGATCTGCCGTTTCATGAAGTATCCCTTCTTGCCCTTGCCCTTTTTGAAACTAGTGGTTTTACTAACCATCAACAATTGATGCTCCTACTTGACTTCTACTTTCGCGGTGTCAAACATCGCGAATACTTCAAGGATCATCATATCTATCCCTGATATGTTATAGTTCATCACGAAGCTCTAGCAGCTTGGTGGCAATGACTTTGGAGAAATATCACTATCTCATTTGGAAGATCAACTCCCACTCGATTAAAGTGATTGTTGTACTCACACAATCTGAGCACAAGCTCAACGATTGAGCTTTTCTCCCTTAGTTTGCAGGCTAAGAAAATCGTCGGAGGTCTCATACCTCTTGACGTGGGCACGAGCCTGAAATCCCAATTTCAGCCCTCGAAACATCTCATATGTTCCACGACGTTTCGAAAACGTCTTTGGTGCCTCTACTCTAAACCATTTAACTGAACTATCACGTAGTTATCAAAACGTGTATGTCAGATGTTCGCAACATCCACAGACGACGTTCGAGGTTCAGCACACTGAGTGGTGCATTAAGGACACAAGCCTTCTATGAAGCAACGAGGACAATCCTCAGTATACGGACCTAGTACGCATAATTGCTACTATCAACTTTCAACTATATTTTCTCTAGGAACATATCTAAACAATAGAACTAAAGCGCGAGCTACGACATAATTTGCAAAGACCTTTTGACTATGTTCAGGATAACTGAGTTCATCTTATGAACTCCCACTCAGATAGACATGCATCTAGTCATCTAAGTGATTACATGATCCGAGTCAACTAGGCCGTGTCCGATCATCACGTGAGACGGACTAGTCATCATCGGTGAACATCTTCATGTTGGTCGTATCTACTATACGACTCATGCTCGACCTTTTGGTCTCTTGTGTTCCGAGGCCATGTCTGTACATGCTAGGCTCGTCAAGTCAACCTAAGTGTTTCGCGTGTGTAAATCTGGCTTACACCCGTTGTATGTAAACGTTAGAATCTATCACACCCGATCATAATGTGGTGCTTCGAAACAACGAACTTTCGCAACGGTGCACAGTTAGGGGGAGCACTTTCTTGAAATTTTAATGAGGGATCATCTTATTTAGTACCGTCGTTCTAAGCAAATAAGATGTATAAACATGATAAACATCACATGCAAACAAATAGTGTCATGATATGGCCAATATCATTTTGCTCCTTTTGATCTCCATCTTCGGGGCTCCATGATCATCATCCTCACCGGCATGACACCATGATCTCCATCATCATGATCTCCATCATCGTGTCTCCATGAAGTTGTCTCACCAACTTATTACTTCTACTACTATGGCTACCGGTTAGCAATAAAGTAAAGTAATTACATGGCGTTGTTCAATGACACGCAGATCATACAATAAATAAAGACAACTCCTATGGCTCCTGCCGGTTGTCATACTCATCGACATGCAAGTCATGATTCCTATTACAAGAACATGATCAATCTCATACATCACATATCATTCATCACATTCTTCTTGGCCATATCACATCACATAGCATACCCTGCAAAAACAAGTTAGACGTCCTCTAATTGTTGTTTGCATGTTTTACGTGGCTGCTATGGGTTTCTAGCAAGAACATTTCTTACCTACGCAAAAACCACAACGTGATATGTCAATTGCTATTTACCCTTCATAAGGACCCTTTTCATCGAATCCGATCCAACTAAAGTGGGAGAGACTGGCACCCGCTAGCCACCTTATGCAACAAGTGCATGTCAGTCGGTGGAACCTGTCTCACATAAGTGTACGTGTAAGGTCGGTCCGGGCCGCTTCATCCCACAATGTCGCGGAATCAAGATTGGACTAGTAACGGTAAGCATATTGAACAAAATCAACGCCCACAACTACTTTGTGTTCTACTTGTGCATAGAATCTATGCAATAGACCTAGCTCATGATGCCACTGTTGGGGAACGTAGCAGAAATTCAAAAAAATTCTACGCATCACCAAGATCAATCTATGGAGTAATCTAGCAACGAGGGAAGGAGAGTGCATCTACATACCCTTGTAGATTGCTAAGCGGAAGCGTTCAAGAGAACGGGGTTGAAGGAGTCGTACTCGTCGTGATCCAAATCACCGGAGATCCTAGTGCTGAACGGACGGCACCTCCGCGTTCAACACATGTACAACCCGGTGACGTCTCCCATGCCTTGATCCAGCAAGGAGAGAGAGGGAGGGGTTGAGGAAGACTCCATCCAGCAGGAGCACAATGGCGTGGTGGTGATGGAGGAGCGTGGCAATCCTGCAGGGCTTCGCCAAGCACCGCGAGATATGAGGAGAAAGAGAGGTAGGGTTGCGCCAACAAGAGAAGAACTTCGTGTGTTGGGCTCCTCCTTTGCCTCCACTATATATAGGGGGAGAGGGGGCTGCGCCCCCACCTAGGTTTCCACCCCTAGGGGCGGCGGCCAGCCCTAGATCCCATCTAGGGGGGCGGCCAAGGGGGGAAGAGGGGAAACTTGCCCCCCAAGAAAGGTGGGTGCGCCCCCTTCCCCAAACCCTAGGCGCCTTGGGCCCTTGTGTGTGTGTGGGGGGGGGGGCGCATCAGCCCACCTGGGGCTGGTCCCCTCCCACACTTGGCCCATGCTGCCCTCTGGTGATGGTGGCCCCACTTGGTGGACCCCTGGGACCCTCCCAGTGGTCCCGGTACGTTACCGATAAAACCCGAAACTTTTCCGGTGACCAAAACAGGACTTCCCATATATAAATCTTTACCTCCGGACCATTCTGGAACTCCTCGTGATGTCCAGGATCTCATCTGGGACTCCAAACAACATTCGGTAACCACGTATATCTATTCCCTATAACCCTAGCGTCATCGAACCTTAAGTGTGTAGACCCTACGGGTTCGGGAACCATGCAGACATGAACGAGACGTTCTCTGGTCAATAACCAACAGCGGGATCTGGATACTCATGTTGGCTCCCACATGTTCCATGATGATCTCATTGGATGAACCACGATGTCAAGGACTCAATTAATCCCGTATACAATTCCCTTTGTCCAGCGGTATTATACTTGCCCGAGATTCGATCGTCGGTATGCCGATACCTTGTTCAATCTCGTTACTGGCAAGTCTTTTTACTCGTTCCATAACACATCATCCCGTGATCAACCCCTTGGTCACATTGTGCACATTATGATGATGTCCTACCAAGTGGGCCCAGAGATATCTCTCCGTCACACGGAGTGACAAATCCCAGTCTCGATTCGTGCCAACCCAACAGACACTTTCGGAGATACCCGTAGTGTACCTTTATAGCCACCCAGTTACGTTGTGACGTTTGGTACACCCAAAGCATTCCCACGGTATCCGGGAGTTGCACAATCTCATGGTCTAAGGAAAAGATACTTGACATTAGAAAAGCTTTAGCATACGAACTACACGATCTTTGTGCTAGGCTTAGGATTGGGTCTTGTCCATCACATCATTCTCCTAATGATGTGATCCCGTTATCAACGACATCCAATGTCCATGGTTAGGAAACCCTAACCATCTATTGATCAACGAGCTAGTCAACTAGAGGCTTACTAGGGACATGGTGGTGTCTATGTACCCACACATGTATCTGAGTTTCCTATCAATACAATTATAGCATGGATAATAAACGATTATCATGAACAAGGAAATATAATAATAACTAATTTATTATTGCCTCTAGGGCATATTTCCAACACAAACCTCTGCACTTGGAGTCCCAACAACGTCTACAAGAAGAAGGTTGCGTAGTAGATATCGGCCACCAGGTGGTCAGCACCCACCAGGAAGCGCCTGGGGGGGCTGGCGCGCCATGGTGGGTTATGCCCACCCAGGTGCCCCCTCAGGTCCATCCTGGCTCCAGAAATTCTCTTATTTTGATATAAAAAATCCTCGCAAAGTTTCGTTCCATTCCAAAAACTTTTATTTCTGCACAAAAATAACACCATGGTAGTTCTGCTGAAAATAGCGTCAGTCCAGGGTTAGTTTCATTCAAATAATGCAAATTAGAGTCCAAAACAAGAGGAAAAGCGTTAGGAAAAGTAGATATGTTGGAGACGTATCAACTCCCCCAAGCTTAAACCTTTGCTTGTCCTCAAGCAATTCAGTTAATAAACTGAAAGTGAAAATGAAAAACTTTTATGGACTCTTTTGCTCTTGTTTCATAAATAAGCTTAAACAACACCCATGTTTTTAGCAGGTATTATAACTAACCATGTCGATAATAACTCTAAAAAATTATATTAACTCATATCAATGACATAAACAACTAGAGAGCGATAATAATATATCTAAAATAGCAACACGTTGTCAAAATAACCATGATATAATATGACAATAGTGGTATCTCGCTAGCCCTATCTGAGACCGCAAAACATAAATGCAGAGCTTCCCCAAAGTTCAAGCAGCGACTAAACATTGTAATCCATGGTAGAAAAGATCCAGTCATGATGCACCCAACATTAGCTATACACAATGCATCAGCATGAAAGAAGTGCTCTCAGGTTCTGGCGCTTATTTGAGAAGGTGATGACACAACATAAAAGTAAATAGATAGTCCCTTCGTAGAGGGAAGCAGTGATTTGTAGAGGTGCCAGAGCTCAAGTTTTTAAAACAGAGGTAAATGATATCTTGAGACATACACCCTTCTCATTCACTTCACGACCATGAATTATCAATATCTTCCATGCTAAGCATGCTAGTGGCGGTTCCCAAGCAGACATGTAAAGGTTATGACTCCATTGGGAGTTTTTGTGTGATTATTTATAAGCTCTTTTCTTTTTGTAGTTTGGCACTGGGCATCCCTATTACCTCCCTTTTCTCGTGCGATGGCAAGTGAATAAACACTCGACCTGAGAATAACCCGCTTACATGGAAGATACCGACTATCTCCTGTCATTCCATGAATGATCCGGGCACACAAAAAGGATATTTATTTGAAGTTTTTAGAGGTGGCACATGCAAATTTACTTAGGATGGCAGGGTAATACTGCATATAGGTAGGTATGGTGGACTCATCTGGAATAACTTGGATTTTAGGTTTTTGATGTACAAGCAGAGTTCCTACTTAGTACAAGTGAAGGCTAGCAAATAGGTTGAGAAGCGGCCAGCTAGAGAGCAACAACGGTCATGAACATGCATTATACATAAGTAACATTGGAAACTAGCATGAGTAGGATATGAACACCATGAACATAAATATCATAGAGGCCATGTTGGATTTGATTCAACTACATGCATGAACATGTGCTAAGTGAAGCCACTGGAACATTCAGAGGAGGATACCATATCATCATACCACATCACAATTATTTTAATGCAATTTTGATATCCAAGATAAGTCATTATTCACTCCTAGCTACTTATGCATGGCATGCGAAACTATAATCTCTATTTGTCATTGCACACATGTTTGATCATAATAGGCAGAATCATGGATACTAGGTTAAGCATATTGACAAAAACAGAACAAGTCGAGTTCATACCCATTTCTCTCTGCCACGGCCAGTTCATCTAATATCGTCATTATTGCCTTTCACTTGCACGACTCAACGATTTGAAATAATAATAGTGCAAGAGTGCCGTGGACTAAGCTGGAATCTGCAAACATTTTATTCAAGAGGAGAAGACAAGGTAATATGGGCTCTTTGTTAGATCAACAATGCAAATGGGAGCCACTCAACATTTCATCGTGGTCTTCTCCTTGGTATGACTCGATAAAAGAAAAAGAAATTCAGAGAAACACACGGAAATATTTTTGGAGTTTTTGGTTTTTTCGAAAGCAAGCAAACGAAAAAGGGAAAAGCAAAAAAGAGAAAAACTATTTACACGGGAAAGCTCCCAACAAGTAAAAGAAGAACAAGGAAATCTTTTTGGGTTTTCTTTTTAGTGCTACAACAATTTAAACTAGGAAGAAAAATCAAAAAGAAGCAAGAAACATGTTTTCGGATTTACTCAAAGTTTTTCAAACACACAAGAAGAAAGCAAGAAAAATAATTTAAGCATGGATGATACAATGAAAAAGTGTGGACATCGACAACTGGAATGAAATGTGTTAACATGAATGTAATGTTGGTGGGAATACATGATACGTCTCCAACATATCTACTTTTCCAAACACTTTTGCCCTTGTTTTGGACTCTAACTTGCATGATTTGAATGGAACTAACCCGGACTGACGTTGTTTTCAGCAGAACTGCCATAATGTTGTTTTATGTGTAGAAAACAAAAGTTCTCAAAATGTCCTGGAAATCCACGGAGGCACTTTTTGGAATTAATAAGAATTTTTGGTGAAAGAATCAATGCCAGGGGGCCCACAGGTTGTCCACGAGACAGGGGGCGCCCCCCTAGGGCGCGGACTCCTATCTTGTGGGCCCCCTGGACCTCCACCGACCTCAACTCCAACTCCATATATTTCGTCTCGGGGAGAAAAAAATCAGAGGGAAAGTTTCATCGCATTTTACGACATGGAGCCGCCGCCAAGCCCCAATCTCTATCGGGAGGGCTGATCTTCAGTCCGTTCGGGGCTCCGGAGAGGGGGATTCGTCGCCGTCGTCATCATTAACCATCCTCCATCACCAATTTCATGATGCTCACCATCGTGCGTGAGTAATTCCATCGTAGGCTTGTTGGACGGTGATGGGCTGGATGAGATTTACCATGTAATCAAGTTAGTTTTGTTTGGGTTTGATCCCTAGTATCCACTATGTTCTGAGTTTGATGTTGCTATGACTTTGCTATGCTTAATGCTTGTCACTAGGGCCCGAGTGCCATGATTTCAGATCTGAACCTATTATGTTTCCATGAATATATGTGTGTTCTTGATCCTATCTTGCAAGTCTATAGTCACCTATTATGTGTTATGATCCGACAACCCCGAAGTGACAATAATCGGGATACTTCTCGGTGATGACCATAGTTTGAGGAGTTCATGTATTCACTATGTGTTAATGCTTTGGTCCGATTCTCTATTAAAAGGAGGCCTTAATATCCCTTAGTTTTCATAAGGACCCCGCTGCAACGGGAGGGTAGGACAAAAGATGTCATACAAGTTCTTTTCCATAAGCATGTATGACTATTTACGGAATACATGCCTACATTACATTGATGAATTGGAGCTAGTTCTATATCACCCTATGTTATAACTATTGCATGAGGAATCACATCCGGCATAATTATCCATCACTGATCCATTGCCTATGAGCTTTTCATATATTGTTCTCCGCTTATTTACTTTTCGTTGCTACTGTTACAACTACTACAAAAACCCAAAAACATTTATCTTTACTGTTGCTACTGTTACCATTATTATCATACCACTTTTGCTACTAAACACTTTGCTGCAAATACTAAGTTACCCAGGTGTGGTTGAATTGACAACTCAACTGCTAATACTCAAGAATATTCTTTGGCTCCCCTTGTGTCGAATAAATAAATTTGGGTTGTACTTCACCCTCGAAAGCTGTTGTGATCCCCTACACTTGTGGGTTATCAAGACTAATTTCTGGCGCCGTTGCCGGGGAGCATAGCTCTATTCTCTGAGTCACTTAGGATTTATATCTGTTGATCACTATGAAGAACTTGAAAGACGCTAAGACCAAGATTTTGCCCTCAACTACGAGGGGAGGTAAGGAACTACCATCTAGCTCTGCACTATATTCTCCTTCCGTTATTAGTAGACTTGCGACACCTAAACCTGCTACTGCTATGAATTCTGATATGTCGCATGTTATTGATGATGCCACTTATGCTATGCATGATGAAACTACTTCTGCGCGTGATACTACTTTGCCATTAGGTGAACTTTTAGATGAACAACTTGCTAGAGTTAGGGGGAATGAAAATATTGAAGATGCTATTGATGATAGTGATGATGAGCGTTCCCCCAATGATTATGTATTACCTGTTGTTCCTAAGGGTTATGTTATGAATGAAGAAGCTGCTATGGAAATTCTTGCTTGCAATGATAGATCCGATCTTAAGAAATTATTAGCTAAATGGAAGCAGCAGTCTCTTAATGCTAGAATGAAACCCGATCCTGCTTTTGCTACTTCACCTATCTGTGTTACTGATAAGGATTATGAATTCGGTGTTGATCCTGAGATTATTACTTTAGTTGAATCTGATCCTTTTTATGGCCTTGAATCTAAAACTGTTGTGGCACATCTTACCAAGTTGAATGATATAGCCACCCTGTTTACTCATGAGGAGAAGTCTCGCTATTTATATATCCTTAAGATATTTCCGTTCTCATTAAAGGGTGATGCTAAGACTTGGTATAATTCTCTTGCTCCTAGTTGTGTGCGTAGTCCCCAGGATATGATTTATTACTTCTTTGCTAAATATTTCCCTGCTCATAAGAAACAAGCTGCCTTGCGGGAAATTTATAATTTTGTGCAAATCAAAGAAGAGAGTCTCCCACAAGCTTGGGGGAGGCTTCTCCGGTTACTTAATGCTTTGCCTGATCATCCTCTTAAGAAAAATGAAATACTTGATATCTTTTATAATGGACTAACCGATGCTTCCAAGGACTACTTGGATAGTTGTGTTGGTTTTGTTTTCAGGGAAAGAACAGTCGACGAAGCTGAAATATTATTGAATAATATGTTGACTAATGAAAATAATTGGACTCTTCCTGAGCCAGTTCCTGAAGTAATTCCTGAACCAATTGAGCCAACTCCTGAGCCTATTCCTAAACCCACTCCTAAGAAGAGAGGTGTTTTAATTCTCAGTCCTGAAGATATGCAAGAGGCAAAGAAATCAATGAAAGAAAAAGTATTAAAGCTGAACATGTTAAGAATTTACCACCTATTGAAGAAATACATGGTCTTAATTTACCGCCTGAAGAACCACATTGTCTTGATAACCCGACACAGGTAGTAAAGGTAAATTCTCTCTATAGATATGATAAAGTTGAAATACCCTCTGCTAAAATTTCATAGCCCATGCTTAGATGTTTGATGACTTTATGGCTAGACAAGAAAGTTTTAATGCTTATGTTGGTAGAGAGTTAAAGAATAATGCTTTCGAGATAGGACGCGTAGGTGATAATCTGGCTAGAGTTAAAGATGAACTTCACCGCGTTAGCAAATATGCTTCTATGGTTGCTACTCAAGCTGAGCAAGTACTCAAAGCTCAAAATGATTTGCTTGATGAATTGAATAATAAAAATGACTTTGCTGTTAGAGTGGCTACTAGAACTGGTAGAATGACTCAGGAACCTTTGTATCCTGAAGGCCACCCTAAGAGAATCGAGCAAGATTCTTTGAGAAATAATTTAGAGGCACCTAGTTGTTCTAAGAAGAAGAAAAAGAAAAATGATAGAACGTTGCATGCTTCTAGTGAACCTACTGTAGACACACCTGAGAATCCCAATGATATTTCTATTTCTGATGCTGAAACACAATCATGTGATGAACATGAACCTAGTGATAATGTTAATGATAATGTTCATGTTGATGCTCAACCTAGCAAAAACAATGATGTAGAGAATGAACCTGCTGTTGATATTGACAACCCACAATCAAAGAATCAACGTTATGATGAGAGATATTTTGTTGCTAGGAAGCACGGTAAAGAAAGAGAACCATGGGTTCAGAAACCCATGCCCTTTCCTCCTAAACCATCCAAGTCAAAGGATGATGAGGATTTTGAGCGCTTTGCTGAAATGATTAGACCTATTTTCTTACGTATGCGCTTAACTGATATGCTTAAAGTAAATCCTTATGCTAAGTATATGAAGGATATCATTACAAATAAAAGAAAGATACCGGAAGCTGAAATTTCCACCATGCTTGCTAATTACACTTTTAAGGGTGGAATACCGAAGAAACTTGGAGATCCGCGTGTTCCAACTATACCATGCTCCATTAAAAGAAATTATGTTAGAACTACTTTATGTGATCTTGGAGCCGGTGTTAGTGTTATGCCTCTTTCTTTATATCGTAGACTTGAATTGAATAAGTTGACACCTACTGAAATATCTTTGCAAATGGCCGATAAATCAACTGCTATACCTGTCGGTATTTGTGAGGATGCGCCTGTTGTGGTTGCAAATGTCATTATCTTAACGGACTTTGTTATTCTTGATATTCCCGAGGATGATAGTATGTCTATTATCCTTGGTAGATATTTTCTTAATACTGCAGGGGCTGTTACTGATTGCAACAAAGGCAATGTCACTTTTCATGTTAATGGTAATGAGCATACGGTACACTTTCCAAGGAAACAATCTCAAGTTCATAGCATCAATTCTATTGAAAAAGTTCCAACTATCATTTTTGGAGGTTTTGAATTTCCCCTCCCTACTATCAAGAAAAAGTATGACATTCTTATTGTTGGGGATTTTCATATCCCCGTTGAGGTAACTTAGTGTTATTCGAAATTTCTCCGGTTCCGTGTTATTCAGAATGAGTTTGTTAACAAGACTTGATAAACCTTGTTAGCGGGTTCATTTTGATGATCACGAGATGGATGAAACTAGAAGGCACAACCTTATGTACCCTCTTTTTACTTTCTGTTATTTAGAATAAATAAAGCAAAAATAGTATTATCCGTCTGTTTTCTGATTTATCCGTGCATTAAAAAAATAGTCCGAAAATAAAAGTTCTCCAAATGCCCTGCAAATTTAGTATGATTTTTTTTGGAATATTTGAGGATTTTGGGCACTAAAAACACTGCAGGAGGGGCAAGCACCAGGCCACGAGAGAGGAGGGTGCCCCCCTGTAGGGCGCGCCCCCTGTCTCGTGGGACCCTGGTGGCTCCCCTCCACTTATGCTAGCACCCACACACTCCATCTTCTACCCAAAAAATCCCCATCCAACTCAAGCACGAGTTCTAGCTTGTTTTCCTGTGATTTTCGATCTCCTTGCTCAAAGCTCCATTCACAAAACTGCTTTGGGAGATTGTTGCTTGGTATGTGACTCCTCCATTGGTACAATTAGTTTTTGTTCTAGTGCTTTATTCATTATAAATTTTTGCTGCTTAGGTGACCATGTTCCTGAGCTTGCATGTTAAATTTTTGAGGTCCCAAGCAATTCCAATGCATGATATAGGCTCTAGGCACTTGTAGGAGTAGTTGCTATCAATCTTGTTTAGTTTTATTCACTTTTATTTTGAAGTTACTAAAATTTCAGAAATTTTCAGAAAATGTTAAGGAGGCTTTTTAAAGGCTCTTCTTGTCAAAGCTCTCAGGAAAAACAAGCCAAAGAGAAGGAAAAAGCCAAGTATAATCTTCCTCGCTTAGCGGAAGTACGGTCGTGTGAATGGCCATGCGAGGATTTCTCGAAAGAAGCCATAATCCATGAAGACTTTTATGCTTTAATCGAGACTGCAGGCCTCACCGGTATCATCAGTGACCGAATCGAGCAGTATCTCTTACTTACCAATACTTTCGTGCAAAACTTTTATTATTATCCTAAGAAATCACCGCCTGCAGTATCATTTCATTTATATGATGAATTCAAAGAAATGTCTCTACGTCATTTTTGCGCGGTATGTAGGATACCTTGTGAGGGAGAATTAGATGAACCCCATCGTGAAGATGTGGGTGGCTTTGTTAATACTATTGTTGTAGATGAGCCAAAGAAGGGCTCCGAGGCGAAGGTCTCTAGCATACACTTTCCTGTTTTACGCTACTTTGCCATATTTGCTAGTAGATGCTTGATTGGTCATGGAAATAGTGGAAATTTGAGCGTTCCAGATATTATCATTCTTCAATATGCTTTGCTTGGGGACAATACTTTTAATATGGGTGCCGTCGTTGCTAAACGACTAGCCCTGAACCATACAAAAGGTCCCATATTTGGAGGTATCTATGCTGCACGTCTTGCTAGACATTTTCAGATACCCATTAGGCACCATGAGGAAGAGGAGACGACATTGCCTCCTCACATTTTAGTTTACAAGAGCATGGTAGCACACAAGTTTATTGTTGACAACGAAGAAAAGATGCTTTTGTATAAACTTAGATTCAATAAGAAACTTTTTGAGATTATTATTTTGCCTGCGCCTCTGTTGTTTGATTTGCTTGCAGAAAATTTTCTTGTTACACCGGAAGCGGTGAACAACCTTCGAGCCCAAGATTTTACTCTAGAACCTGAACTTGAGCCGGAACCTGAGCTAGACCCTTATCGTGCATCATCTGTCCAGTGGGATCCGGATATGACCAGCCAGTATTATCCTGATTATACCTCTCATTACACCGGAGAGAGTAGCGGCGGTCCTTGGTATTAAACAAACTTAGGCCAAAAGCCTAAGCTTGGGGGAGTACGTATTTCTCATCGACTTTACATTCATGTTCACACACTAGTTTAAATTTCTTTTCTAATTTTCTTCTTGTGTGTTCGATAAACCTTAAGAAAAACCAAAAAATTAGTTAGTTTAAATTCTATGCTTGTAGTAGAATTAAAATGAAAACCCCAAAAAGATTTCTCGTTCTTCTTTTGCTTGTTGGGAGCTTTCCTGTGTAAATAGTTTTATTTCCTTTTCTTTCCTTTGGGGGTCGAGAAGACCATATTGAAAATGCTTAGTGGCTCTTATATGCATGATTGTCTATTTAACTTAGAGCCCATATTACCCTGTCTTCTCTCTTGAGTTGAATGCTTGCAGATTCCAGCTTAGTCCAATGCACGTGCACTCTTATTATTATACACATCGTTTGGTCGTGCCAGTGAAAGGCAATAATGACGATATATGATGGACTTATTGGGATGAGAAAAGCTGGTATGAACTCGACCTCTCTTGTTTTTGTAAATATGATGATTCATCGTTCCTGAGTCAGCTATTATGAAGTAAACATATTTGCAATGACATTCAGAGATTATAGTTACTTGTGCCATGCTTAATTAGCTATGAGTTATAATGGTTTACCTTGCGTGCCAACATGCTATTAGAATGATTATGATGTGGTATGATGGGATGGTATCCTCCTTTGAATGTATTAAGTGACTCGACATGGCACATGTTCACGCATGTAGTTGAATAAAATCAACAATAGCCTTCACGATATTTATGTTCATGGTGGATTATATCCTACTCATGCTTGTATTTGGTGTGAATTAATTTTAATGCATGTTTACGACTATTGTCGCTCTCTTAGTTGGTCGTTTCCCAGTCTTTTGCTAGCCTTCACCTGTACTAAGTGGGAATACTGCTTGTGCATCCAAACTCCTTAAACCCCAAAGTTGTTCCATATGAGTCCACCATACCTTCCTATATGCGGTATCTACCTGCCGTTCCAAGTAAATTTGTATGTGCCAAACTCCAAACCTTCAAATGAAATTATGTTTTGTATGCTCGAGCAGCTCATGTTACAACTAGGGCTGCCTATATCTTCCATGCTAGGTGGGTTATTCTCAAGAGGAGTGGACTCTGCTCCTCATTCACGAGAAAGGGCCGGTAACCGGGATGCCCAGTCCCATGATCCAAAAAGATCAAAGCAAATCAAAATAATTAAACAAAACTCCCCCAGGGTTGTTGTATGTTGGAGGCACTCGTTGTTTCGAGCAAGCCATGGAGTATAAACCTTTACCATTCTGTTTGGGAACTGCCTATAATGCATGTAGTATGGAAGATACAACCATCTCATAGATGTTGCGTTGATAGTGAAAGTATGCCGCCCAAAATGTTATTCAATATCTATTTTAAAATCGAGCTCTACACCTCTACAAATCCCTGCTTCCCTCTGCGAAGGGCCTATCTATTTACTTTTATGTTGAGTCATCACCCTTCTTATTAAAAGCACCCGCTGGAGAGCACACTGTCATTTGCATTCATTATTATTAGTTTATATTGGGTATGACTTGACTGGATCTCTTTTACCATGAATTACAATGTTTAGTCAGTCCTTGATCTTTAAAGGTGCTCTGTATTTATGTTTTGCGGTCTCAGAAAGGGCTAGCGAGATAGCATTTTGTTATATCATGTTATAATTATTTTGAGAAAGTGTTGTCATCTGAGTTTTATTATTATGGCTGGCTAGCTGATTATGCTCTTGATATGAGTGATTGTGAGAGGTATGTGTTATTGTGAGTATGGTTAGTTCATAATATTTGCTGAAACTTGAATGCTGACTTTTCATGTTTACAACAACAAGAGCAAACTGAGTTTGTAAAAGTTTTTCTTTATCACTTTCAGTTTATCAACTGAATTGCTTGAGGACAAGCAAAGGTTTAAGCTTGAGGGAGTTGATACGTCTCCAACGTATCTACTTTTCCAAACACTTTTGCCCTTGTGTTTGGACTCTAACTTGCATGATTTGAATGAAACTAACCCGGACTGACGCTGTTTTTAGCAGAACTGCCATGATGTTGTTTTATGTGTAGAAGAGAAAAGTTCTCGGAATGTCCTGGAAATCCACGGAGGCACTCTTTGGAATTAATAAGAATTTTTGGCGAAAGAATCAATGACAGGGGGCCCACAGGCTGTCCATGAGACAGGGGGGCTCCCCCCTAGGGCGCGGCCTCCTATCTCGTGGGCCCCCTGGACCTCCACCGACCTCAACTCCAACTCCATATATTCTGTCTCGGGGAGAAAAAAATCAGAGAGAAAGTTTAATCTTGTTTTACGACACAGAGCTGCCGACAAGCCCTAATCTCTCTCGGGAGGGCTGATCTGGAGTCCGTTCGGGGCTCCGGAGAGGGGGATTCGTCGCCATCGTCATCATCAACCATCCTCCATCACCAATTTCATGATGCTCACCGCCGTACATGAGTAATTCCATCGTAGGCTTGGTGGATGATACGTCCATTTTGGATCATGCTTTTATATCGATATTTATTGCATTATGGGCTGTTATTTGACGTTATGCCACAATACTTATGGCTATTCTCTCTTATTTTACAAGGTTTACATGAAGAGGGAGAATGTCGGTAGCTGGAATTCTGGGCTGGAAAAGGAGCAAATATTGGAGGCCTATTCCGCGCAACTCCAAAAGTCCTGAAACTCCATGGAATATCTTAAAATAAATAAAGAAAAATCATCGCCAAAGATGAAGGCCAGGGGGCCCACACCCTGCTCATGAGGGTGGGGGGCGCCCCCCTACCTCGTGGGCCCCCTGGTGGCTCTCCGACGCCCGTCTTCTCCTATATGAAGTATTTCAATGAGAAAAAAAATAGAAGGCAACCTTTCGGGACGAGACTCCGGCGCCACGAGGCGGAACCTTGATAGAACCAATCTAGGGCTCCGGCAGAGCTGTTCTGCTGGGACACTTCCCTCCGGGAGGGGGAAATCATCACCATCGTCATCACCAACGCTCCTCTCATCGGGAGAGGGCAATATCCATCAACATCTTCACCAGCACCATCTCATCTCCAAACCCTAGTTCATCTCTTGTATCCAATTCTTGTCTCCAAGTCCGGGATTGGTGCTAGTAGGTTGCTAGTAGTGTCGATTACTCCTGGTACTTGATGCTAGTTGGTTTATTTGGTGGGAGATCATATGTTCAGATCCTTTATGCACATTATTACCCCTCTGATTATGAACATGAATATGCTTCGTGAGTAGTTACGTTTGTTCCTGAGGACAAGGGAGAAGTCTTGCTATTAGTAGTCATGTGAATTTGGTATTCGTTCGATATTTTGATAAGATGTATGTTGTCTAGCCTCTAGTGGTGTTATGTGAACGTCGACTACATAACACTTCACCATTATTTGGGCCTAGAGGAAGGCATTGGGAAGTAATAAGTAGATGATGGGTTGCTAGAGTGACAGAAGCTTAAACCCTAGTTTATGCGTTGCTTCGTAAGGGGCTGATTTGGATCCATATGTTTCATGCTATGGTTAGGTTTACCTTAATACTTTTGTTGTAGTTGTGGATGCTTGCAATAGATGTTAATCATAGTGGGATGTTTGTTCAAGTAAGAACAACACCCAAGCACCGGTCCACCCACATATCAAATTATCAAAGTACCGAACGCGAATCATATGAGCGTGATGAAAACTAGCTTGACGATATTCCCATGTGTCCTCGGGAGCGCTTTCCCTACTATAAGAGTTTGTCCAGGCTTGTCCTTTGCTACAAAAAGGATTGGGCCACCTTGCTGCACTTTATTTACTTTTGTCACTTGTTGCTCGTTACAATTTATCTTATCACAAAACTATCTGTTACCACTCATTTCAGTACTTGCAGAGAATACCTTGCTGAAAACTGCTTATCATTTCCTTCTGCTCCTCGTTGGGTTCGACACTCTTTTATCGAAAGGACTACGATAGATCCCCTATACTTGTGGGTCATCAAGACTCTTTTCTGGCGCCGTTGCCGGGGAGTGAAGCGCCTTTGGTAGGTGGAATTTGGTAAGGAAAAATTTATTTAGTGTGCTGAAATTTTCTGTCACTTGTTACTATGAACTCGACCTCTCTTGTTTTTGTAAATATGATGATTCATCGTTCCTAAGTCAGCTATTATGAAGTAAACATATTTGCAATGACATTCAGAGATTATAGTTACTTGTGCCATGCTTAATTAGCTATGAGTTATAATGGTTTACCTTGCGTGCCAACATGCTATTAGAATGATTATGATGTGGTATGATGGGATGGTATCCTCCTTTGAATGTATTAAGTGACTCGACATGGCACATGTTCACGCATGTAGTTGAATAAAATCAACAATAGCCTTCACGATATTTATGTTCATGGTGGATTATATCCTACTCATGCTTGTATTTGGTGTGAATTAATTTTAATGCATGTTTACGACTATTGTCGCTCTCTTAGTTGGTCGTTTCCCAGTCTTTTGCTAGCCTTCACCTGTACTAAGTGGGAATACTGCTTGTGCATCCAAACTCCTTAAACCCCAAAGTTGTTCCATATGAGTCCACCATACCTTCCTATATGCGGTATCTACCTGCCGTTCCAAGTAAATTTGTATGTGCCAAACTCCAAACCTTCAAATGAAATTATGTTTTGTATGCTCGAGCAGCTCATGTTACAACTAGGTCTGCCTATATCTTCCATGCTAGGTGGGTTATTCTCAAGAGGAGTGGACTCTGCTCCTCATTCACGAGAAAGGGCCGGTAACCGGGATGCCCAGTCCCATGATCCAAAAAGATCAAAGCAAATCAAAATAATTAAACAAAACTTCCCCAGGGTTGTTGTATGTTGGAGGCACTCGTTGTTTCGAGCAAGCCATGGAGTATAAACCTTTACCATTCTGTTTGGGAACTGCCTATAATGCATGTAGTATGGAAGATACAACCATCTCATAGATGTTGCGTTGATAGTGAAAGTATGCCGCCCAAAATGTTATTCAATATCTATTTTAAAATCGAGCTCTACACCTCTACAAATCCCTGCTTCCCTCTGCGAAGGGCCTATCTATTTACTTTTATGTTGAGTCATCACCCTTCTTATTAAAAGCACCCGCTGGAGAGCACACTGTCATTTGCATTCATTATTATTAGTTTATATTGGGTATGACTTGACTGGATCTCTTTTACCATGAATTACAATGTTTAGTCAGTCCTTGATCTTTAAAGGTGCTCTGTATTTATGTTTTGCGGTCTCAGAAAGGGCTAGCGAGATAGCATTTTGTTATATCATGTTATAATTATTTTGAGAAAGTGTTGTCATCTGAGTTTTATTATTATGGCTGGCTAGCTGATTATGCTCTTGATATGAGTGATTGTGAGAGGTATGTGTTATTGTGAGTATGGTTAGTTCATAATATTTGCTGAAACTTGAATGCTGACTTTTCATGTTTACAACAACAAGAGCAAACTGAGTTTGTAAAAGTTTTTCTTTATCACTTTCAGTTTATCAACTGAATTGCTTGAGGACAAGCAAAGGTTTAAGCTTGAGGGAGTTGATACGTCTCCAACGTATCTACTTTTCCAAACACTTTTGCCCTTGTGTTTGGACTCTAACTTGCATGATTTGAATGAAACTAACCCGGACTGACGCTGTTTTTAGCAGAACTGCCATGATGTTGTTTTATGTGTAGAAGAGAAAAGTTCTCGGAATGTCCTGGAAATCCACGGAGGCACTCTTTGGAATTAATAAGAATTTTTGGCGAAAGAATCAATGACAGGGGGCCCACAGGCTGTCCATGAGACAGGGGGGCTCCCCCCTAGGGCGCGGCCTCCTATCTCGTGGGCCCCCTGGACCTCCACCGACCTCAACTCCAACTCCATATATTCTGTCTCGGGGAGAAAAAAATCAGAGAGAAAGTTTAATCTCGTTTTACGACACAGAGCTGCCGACAAGCCCTAATCTCTCTCGGGAGGGCTGATCTGGAGTCCGTTCGGGGCTCCGGAGAGGGGGATTCGTCGCCATCGTCATCATCAACCATCCTCCATCACCAATTTCATGATGCTCACCGCCGTACATGAGTAATTCCATCGTAGGCTTGGTGGATGATACGTCCATTTTGGATCATGCTTTTATATCGATATTTATTGCATTATGGGCTGTTATTTGACGTTATGCCACAATACTTATGGCTATTCTCTCTTATTTTACAAGGTTTACATGAAGAGGGAGAATGTCGGTAGCTGGAATTCTGGGTTGGAAAAGGAGCAAATATTGGAGGCCTATTCTGCGCAACTCCAAAAGTCCTGAAACTCCATGGAATATCTTAAAATAAATAAAGAAAAATCATCGCCAAAGATGAAGGCCAGGGGGCCCACACCCTGCTCATGAGGGTGGGGGGCGCCCCCCTACCTCGTGGGCCCCCTGGTGGCTCTCCGACGCCCGTCTTCTCCTATATGAAGTATTTCAATGAGAAAAAAAATAGAAGGCAACCTTTCGGGACGAGACTCCGGCGCCACGAGGCGGAACCTTGATAGAACCAATCTAGGGCTCCGGCAGAGCTGTTCTGCTCGGACACTTCCCTCCGGGAGGGGGAAATCATCACCATCGTCATCACCAACGCTCCTCTCATCGGGAGAGGGCAATATCCATCAACATCTTCACCAGCACCATCTCATCTCCAAACCCTAGTTCATCTCTTGTATCCAATTCTTGTCTCCAAGTCCGGGATTGGTGCTAGTAGGTTGCTAGTAGTGTCGATTACTCCTGGTAGTTGATGCTAGTTGGTTTATTTGGTGGGAGATCATATGTTCAGATCCTTTATGCACATTATTACCCCTCTGATTATGAACATGAATATGCTTCGTGAGTAGTTACGTTTGTTCCTGAGGACAAGGGAGAAGTCTTGCTATTAGTAGTCATGTGAATTTGGTATTCGTTCGATATTTTGATAAGATGTATGTTGTCTAGCCTCTAGTGGTGTTATGTGAACGTCGACTACATAACACTTCACCATTATTTGGGCCTAGAGGAAGGCATTGGGAAGTAATAAGTAGATGATGGGTTGCTAGAGTGACAGAAGCTTAAACCCTAGTTTATGCGTTGCTTCGTAAGGGGCTGATTTGGATCCATATGTTTCATGCTATGGTTAGGTTTACCTTAATACTTTTGTTGTAGTTGTGGATGCTTGCAATAGATGTTAATCATAGTGGGATGTTTGTTCAAGTAAGAACAACACCCAAGCACCGGTCCACCCACATATCAAATTATCAAAGTACCGAACGCGAATCATATGAGCGTGATGAAAACTAGCTTGACGATATTCCCATGTGTCCTCGGGAGCGCTTTCCCTACTATAAGAGTTTGTCCAGGCTTGTCCTTTGCTACAAAAAGGATTGGGCCACCTTGCTGCACTTTATTTACTTTTGTCACTTGTTGCTCGTTACAATTTATCTTATCACAAAACTATCTGTTACCACTCATTTCAGTACTTGCAGAGAATACCTTGCTGAAAACTGCTTATCATTTCCTTCTGCTCCTCGTTGGGTTCGACACTCTTTTATCGAAAGGACTACGATAGATCCCCTATACTTGTGGGTCATCAAGACTCTTTTCTGGCGCCGTTGCCGGGGAGTGAAGCGCCTTTGGTAGGTGGAATTTGGTAAGGAAAAATTTATTTAGTGTGCTGAAATTTTCTGTCACTTGTTACTATGGAAAGTAATTGTCTGAGGGGCTTGTTCGGGGTATCTTCACCTCGTCCAGTAGAGCAAAGATTTGCTCCTCAACCTACTCAACCTACTGAACCTATTGAAATTAAACTCCTTTTGAGATTCCTTCGGGTTTGATGGAAAAACTGCTAGCTAACACTTTTACAGGAGATGGAACAAAGCATCCTGATGAACATCTACGCTATGTGGATGACGTTTGTGGACTATTTAAGCTTGCAGGTATACCCGATGATGTTGTTAAGAAGAAGGCTTTCCCTTTATCTTTGAAGGGAGACGCATTGACATGGTACAAGCTATGTGATGATATGAGATCATGGAACTATAAAAGATTGAAATTGGAATTTCATCAAAAGTATTACCCTATGCATCTTGTTCATCGTGATCACATATATATAATTTTTGGCCTCGTGAAGGAGAAAGCATCGCTCAAGCTTGGGGGAGGCTTAAATCAATGTTATATTCATTCCCCAATCATGAGATCGCAAGAGAAGTGATTATGCAAAGTTTTTATGCTCAGCGTTCTGATAACAATCGCACCATGCTCGATACTTCTTGTGCTGGCTCTTTTATGTTGAAGACTATTGAATTCAGATGGAATTTATTGGATAGAATTAAACACAACTCTGAAGATTGGGACCTCGACGATGGTAAGGAGTCAAGTATGACACCTAAGTTTGATTGTGTTAAATCTTTTATGGACACCAATATTTTTCGTAAGTTTAGCACTAAATATGGACTTGACTCTGAGATAGTAGCTTCTTTCTGTGAATCTTTTGCTACTTATGTTGATCTCCCCAAGGAGAAGTGGTTTAAATATCATCCTCCCATAGAAGTAAAAGTAGTGCACCTATTAAAGTTGAAGAAAAAACTGTCACGTATAATGATCCTATTGTTCCCACTTCTTATGTTGAGAAACCACCTTTCCCCGTTAGAATGAAGGATCATGCTAAAGCTTCAACTGTTGTCTGTAAAAGCAATATTAGAACTTATACACCTCCTGAGCAAGTCAAATTAGAACCCAATATTGCTATTGTTAAAGATCTCTTGTCTGATAATATTGATGGGCATGTTATTCAATTCCAGGGTGAAACTGCTAGAATTGCTAAACCTTGTGATAGAGATAAACATAGACCTGTGGTAGGCGTGCCTGTTATTTATGTTAAAATAGGAGATCATTGTTATCATGGCTTGTGTGATATGGGTGCTAGTGCTAGTGTTATACCCATTGACTTATACAAAGAAATTATGCATGATATTACACCTGCTGAGTTAGAAGATATTGATGTTACAATTAAACTTGCCAATAGAGATACTATGTCTGCAATGGGAATTGCTAGAGATGTTGAAGTCTTGTGTGGAAAAACCAAATATCCCGCTGATTTTCTTGTTCTTGGTTCTCCACAAGATAGCTTTTGTCCCATTATATTTGGTAGACCCTTGAATACTGTCAATGCTACGATAGACTACAAAAAGAATGTTGTTACTGTTGGCTTGGACGATATGGTTCATGAGTTTAATTTCTCTAAATTTAGTAAACAACATCGTGAGGAAGAATTGCCTAGTAAAGACGAAATTATCGGTCTTGCTTCTATTGCCGTACCTCCTAGTGATCCTTTAGAACAATATATGCTAGACCATGAAAATGATATGTTCATGAATGAAAGAAGGGAAATAGACGAAGTATTCTTTAAACAGGAACCTATTCTGCAATACAATTTGCCTGTTGAAATTCTAGGGGATCCCCCTCCACCCAAGGGTGATCCCGTGTTTGAGCTTAAACCATTGCCTGATAATCTTAAATATGCTTATCTTGATGAAAAGAAAATATATCCTATCATTATTAGCGCTAACATTTCAGAGCATGAAGAAGAAAGATTATTGAAAACTCTGAAGAAGCACCGTGCTGCTATTGGATATACACTTGATGATCTTAAAGGCATTAGTCCCACTCTATGTCAACATAAAATAAATTTGGAAGCTGATGCCAAACCAATTTGTGATCCTCAACGACATTTGAATCCTAAAATGAAAGAAGTGGTAAGAAAGGAAATACTCAAGCTTCTGGAGGTAGGTATAATTTATCCCGTTGCTGATAGTCAGTGGGTAAGTCCTGTCCATTGTGTCCCTAAGAAGGGAGGTATTACTGTTGTCCCTAATGATAAAGATGAATTGATCCTGCAAAGAATCATCACAGGTTATAGGATGGTAATTGATTTCTGCAAATTAAATAAGGCTACTAAGAAAGATCATTACCCCTTACCTTTTATTGATCAAATGCTAGAAAGATTATGCAAACATACACACTATTGCTTTCTAGATGGTTATTCCGTTTTTTCTCAAATACCTGTGTCGGCTAAAGATCAACCAAAGACTACTTTTACATGCCCTTTTGGTACTTTTGCTTATAGACGTATGCCTTTCGGTTTATGTAATGCACCTGCTACCTTTCAAAGATGCATGATGGCTATATTCTCTGGATTTTGCGAGAAAATTTGTGAGGTTTTCATGGACGACTTTTCCGTCTATGGTTCCTCTTTTGATGATTGCTTGAGCAATCTTGCTCGAGTTTTGCGGAGATGTGAAGAAACTAATCTTGTCTTGAATTTGGAAAAGTGCCACTTTATGGTTAACGAAGGTATTGTCTTGGGGCACAAAGTTTTTGAAAGAGGTATTGAAGTTGATAAAGCCAAGGATGATGCTATTGAAAAGATGCCATGTCCCAAGGACATCAAAGGTATAAGAAGTTTTCTTGGTCACGCCGGATTTTATAGGAGGTTCATTAAGGACTTCCCAAAAATTTGTCGGCCTCTGACTAATTTATTACAAAAAGATGTACCATTTGTCTTTGATGATTATTGTGTAGAAGCATTTGAAATACTTAAGAAAGCATTAGTCTCTGCACCTGTTGTTCAGCCACCTGATTGGAATTTACCCTTTGAAATTATGTGTGATGCTAGTGATTATGCTGTAGGTGCTGTTCTAGGGCAAAGAGTTGATAAGAAATTAAATGTTATCCATTATGCTAGTAAGACTCTAGACAGTGCTCAAAGAAATTATGCTACTACCGAAAAGGAACTTTTAGCAGTTGTGTTTGCTTGTGATAAGTTTAGACCTTATATTGTTGATTCTAAAGTAACTATTCACACTGATCATGCTGCTATTAAATATCTTATGGAAAAGAAAGATGCAAAACCTAGACTCATTAGATGGGTTCTCTTGCTACAAGAATTTTATTTGCATATTGTTGATAGAAAGGGAGCTGAGAACCCCGTTGCAGATAACTTATCCAGGTTAGAGAATGTTCTTGATGACCCACTACCTATTGATGATAGCTTCCCTGATGAGCAATTAAATGTCATAAGCACTTCTCGTAGCACTCCATGGTATGCTGATTATGCTAATTATATTGTTGCTAAATTTATACCACCTAGCTTCACATACCAACAAAAGAAAAAGTTTTTCTATGACTTGCGACATTACTTTTGGGATGACCCACATCTTTATAAAGAAGGAGTAGATGGTGTTATTAGAAATTGTGTACCTGAGCATGAACAGGAACAGATCCTACACAAGTGTCACTCCGAAGCTTATGGAGGACACCACGCTGGAGATAGAACTGCACATAAGGTATTGCAATCCGGTTTCTATTGGCCTACTCTCTTCAAGGATGCCCGTAAGTTTGTTTTGTCTTGCGATGAATGTCAAAGAATTGGTAATATTAGTAGACGTCAAGAAATGCCTATGAATTATTCACTTGTTATTGAACCATTTGATGTTTGGGGCTTTGATTATATGGGACCTTTTCCTGCCTCTAATGGATATACTCATATTTTAGTTGCTGTTGATTACGTTACTAAGTGGGTAGAAGCTATTCCAACTAGTAGTGTTGATCATAACACTTCTATTAAAATGCTTAAGGAAGTTATTTTTCTGAGATTTGGAGTCCCTAGATATTTAATGACTGATGGTGGTTCACACTTTATTCATGGTGCTTTCTGTAAAATGCTTGCTAAATATGACGTTAATCATAGAATTGCATCTCCATATCACCCACAGTCTAGTGGTCACGTAGAATTGAGCAATAGAGAGCTCAAATTAATTTTGCAAAAGACTGTCAATAGGTCTAGAAAGAATTGGTCCAAGAAACTGGATGATGCATTATGGGCCTATAGAACTGCATATAAAAATCCTATGGGTATGTCTCCGTATAAAATGGTTTATGGAAAAGCTTGCCACTTACCTCTCGAACTAGAACATAAGGCATACTGGGCTATTAAAGAGCTCAACTACGATTTCAAACTTGTCGGTGAGAAGAGGTTATTTGATAATAGCTCACTTGATGAATGGAGAACCCAAGCTTATGAAAATGCCAAGTTGTTTAAAGAAAAGGTTAAAAGATGGCATGACAAAAGGATACAAAAGCATGAGTTTAATGTAGGTGATTATGTATTGCTATACAACTCTCGTTTAAGATTTTTTGCAGGAAAACTTCTCTCCAAATGGGAAGGTCCCTACATTATCGAGGAGGTCTATCGTTCCGGTGCCATAAAAATCAACAACTTCGCAGGCACAAATCCGAAGGTGGTAAACGGTCAAAGGATTAAACACTATATTTCAGGTAATCCCATAAATGTTGAAACCAATATTATTGAAACCGTAACCCTAGAGGAATATATAAGGGACACTTTCCAGCCCGTTTCAGACTCCAAAAAGGAATAGGTATGTGTTACGGTAAGTAAACCAACTCCAAAACAATTTTTAAGGCAATATTTCTCCGTTTTGGAATATTTAGAAAAATAGAAAAATAAGTGGCAGTACGGGGAGGACACAAGGCCTCCACGAGGGTGGAGGGCGCGCCCTACCCCCTGGGCGCCCCCTACCTCGTGAGCACCTCGTGTGCCCTCTGGACTCCGTTTCCTTGCACGATACGTATTTCAGTCGGTACAAATTCATTATATATACTCTCGAAGGTTTTGACCCTCGTATCATGCAAATATCCTCTGTTTTCGTTTCGAGCTGTTTCTATTGCAGATTTAGAGCATCATGACTCCTCCCTCCTCCAACAACGAAGACAAGGATGCTTGGCTATTGAAGATAGAGTTGAAAAGAGAGGAACCATAAGAGATCAACAGGGATGAAAGGATCAAGAAGGCCATGGAGGTTCAAGCTCCGGTGGTGAAAGGAGAAGACATCCCTCAACCTTTACCTAACCTTTTCACTCCAACAGAGATTGAAGCTTTCAAGATGATTGAGTTAGCCCGCATACAAAACAAGTATCTTACACAGGAGAATATTTTGTTGAAGGATCATATTGCTGGGCTCAAGGGCATTATCCGCAAGTTGGAGGAACTTTTACGCTCGATGTGCGATTATCCACCGTCATCATCACCACCTCCATCACCTCCGAGGATATAATCACATGGGTATGGGCACTCCCCTTGGCAACTGCCAAGCTTGGGGGAGGTGCCCTGGTATCGTATCACCATCACAACTCCTATGTTTACCGTTTTTTTCTTAGTTCGATCTATTTAGTAGTATCTTGATTTAGTAGAATAACGTCATGGCATGATCTAGTTTTGAGTTTTGCTTTATGATCCTTCTTTGTAATCGAGTCTGTGAGCTATATAATAAAGATTAGTGTTGAGTCAAGGGCTTGAGTATTTTGCCATGATCTTGGGTGATTAGAAGAAAAAGAATAAAAAGAATCAAAGAGTTCATATTGATCTTAGTGAAAGTAATGACTTCACATAGAAAGAGTATGATGATTAAAGGTTGTTGGGAGTTGGCAAATATAGCTTTGGTCATCGTTGCAATTAATAGGAAGTAATATGGAAAGAGAGGTTTCACATATAGATATATTATCATTGACATCTTTTATGATTGGGAGCACTCATTAAACTATGACATGCTAAAGAGTTGATGTTGGACAAGGAAGACAACATAATGAGTTATGTTTTCTTACATCTGAGATAAAGTATGTTGTCATGGATCCTCTAACGTGTTGAGCTTGTCTTTCCCCCTCATGCTAGCCAAATTCTCAGCACCAAGTAGAAATACTACTTGTGCTTCCAAATACCCTTAAACCAGTTTTGCCATGAGAGTCCACCATATCTACCTATGGATTGAGTAAGATCCTTCAAGTAAGTTGTCATTGGTGCAAGCAATAAAAATTGCTCTCTAAATATGCATGACTTATTAGTGCGGAGAAAATAAACTTTGTACAAACTTGTTGTGAACGCAATAAAAGCGATGGACTACATAATAAAGGTTCATATACAAGGGGCTATATAAAGTGACATTCTTTTGCATTAAGATTTTGTGCATCAACCCTAAATGTGCATGACAACCTCTGCTTCCCTCTGCGAAGGGCCTATCTTTTATTATTATCCTCTACCTTATGCAAGAGTCATGGTGATCTTCACCTTTCCTTTTTCATTTTATCCTTTGGCAAGCTCAGCATGTTGGAAAGAACATGATATATATATATATCTAATTGGATGTAGGGGAGCATGAATTATTATTGTTGACATTACCCTTGAGGTAAAAGGTTGTGGGGCAAAACTATAAGCCCCTATCTTTCTCTGTGTCCGATTAAAACTCCGTAACCACAAGTATCGCGCGAGTGTTAGCAATTATGAAGGACTAAGTGATAGTTGAGTATGTCGACTTGCTTTTAAGCTCTGACATAGGCTCTTTCCGATGTTGTGATAAATTGCAATTGCTTCAATGACTGAGGTTATAATTTGTTGGTGCTCAATAAGGTTTCTGATTCATACTTTGGCTTTGTGAAAAGATCATCACTTGAACATAAGTAATCATATGATAAAATCTTTATATGTTGCTGTTATGAAAATAATCATGATGCCTTCATGTCCGTATTTTTATTTTTATCGATGCCTCTACCTCTAAACATGAGGACATATTTATTGTTATCGGCTTTTTGCTTGAGGACAAGCGAGGTCTAAGCTTGGGGGAGTTGATACGTCCATTTTGCATCATGCTTTTATATCGATATTTATTGCATTATGGGCTGTTATTTCACGTTATGTCACAATACTTATGGCTATTCTCTCTTATTTTACAAGGTTTACATGAAGAGGGAGAATGTCGGCAGCTGGAATTCTGGGCTAGAAAAGGAGCAAATATTGGAGGCTATTCTGTGCAACTCCAAAAGTCCTGAAACTCCATGGAATATCTTAAAATAAATAAAGAAAAATCGTCGCCAAAGATGAAGGCCAGGGGGCCCACACCCTGCTCATGAGGGTGGGGGGCGCGCCCCCCTGGGCGCGCCCCCTACCTCGTGTCCCCCTGGTGGATCTCCGACGCCCGTCTTCTCCTATATGAAGTCTTTCGATGAGAAAAAAATAGAAGGCAACCTTTCGGGACGAGACTCTGCCGCCACGAGGCAGAACCTTGGCGGAACCAATCTAGGGCTCCGGCAGAGCTGTTCTGCCGGGGACACTTCCCTCCGGGAGGGGGAAATCATCACCATCGTCATCACCAACGCTCCTCTCATCGGGAGAGGGCAATATCCATCAACATCTTCACCAGCACCATCTCATCTCCAAACCCTAGTTCATCTCTTGTATCCAATTCTTGTCTCCAAGTTCGGGATTGGTGCTAGTAGGTTGCTAGTAGTGATGATTACTCCTTGTAGTTGATGCTAGTTGGTTTATTTGGTGGAAGATCATATGTTCAGATCCTTTATGCACATTATTACCCCTCTGATTATGAACATGAATATGCTTCGTGAGTAGTTACGTTTGTTCCTGAGGACAAGGGAGAAGTCTTGCTATTAGTAGTCATGTGAATTTGGTATTCGTTCGATATTTTGATAAGATGTATGTTGTCTAGCCTCTAGTGGTGTTATGTGAACGTCGACTACATAACACTTCACCATTATTTGGGCCTAGAGGAAGGCATTGGGAAGTAATAAGTAGATGATGGGTTGCTAGAGTGACAGAAGCTTAAACCCTAGTTTATGCATTGCTTCGTAAGGGGCTGATTTGGATCCATATGTTTCATGCTATGGTTAGGTTTACCTTAATACTTTTGTTGTAGTTGCGGATGCTTGCAATAGAGGTTAATCATAAATGGGATGCTTGTTCAAGTAAGAAAAGCACCCAAGCATCGGTCCACCCACATATCAAATTATCAAAGTACCGAACGCGAATCATATGAGCGTGATGAAAACTAGCTTGACGATATTCCCATGTGTCCTCGGGAGCGCTTTTCCTATTATAAGAGTTTGTCCAGGCTTGTCCTTTGCTTTAGAAAGGATTGGGCCACCTTGCTGCACTTTATTTACTTTTGTCACTTGTTGCTCGTTACAATTTATCTTATAACAAAACTATCTGTTACCACTCATTTCAGTACTTGCAGAGGATACCTTGCTGAAAACTGCTTATCATTTCCTTCTCCTCCTCGTTGGGTTCGACACTCTTACTTATCGAAAGGACTACGATAGATCCCCTATACTTGTGGGTCATCACTAGATGGTGATGGGTTGGATGAGATTTACCATGTAATCAAGTTAGTTTTGTTAGGGTTTGATCCCTAGTATCCACTATGTTCTGAGATTGATGTTGCTATGACTTTGCTATGCTTAATGCTTGTCACTAGGGCCCGAGTGCCATGATTTCAGATCTGAACCTATTATGTTTCCATGAATATATGTGTGTTCTTGATCCTATCTTGCAAGTCTATAGTCACCTATTATGTGTTATGATCCGACAACCCCGAAGTGACAATAATCGGGATACTTCTCGGTGATGACCGTAGTTTGAGGAGTTCATGTATTCACTATGTGTTAATGCTTTGGTCCGGTTCTCTATTAAAAGGAGGCCTTAATATTCCTTAGTTTCCATAAGGACCCCGCTGCAACGGGAGGGTAGGACAAAAGATGTCATACAAGTTCTTTTCCATAAGCACGTATGACTATTTACGGAATACATGCCTACATTACATTGATGAATGGGAGCTAGTTCTATATCACCCTATGTTATAACTATTGCATGAGGAATCGCATCCGGCATAATTATCCATCACTGATCCATTGCCTATGAGCTTTTCATATATTGTTCTCCGCTTATTTACTTCTCCGTTGCTACTGTTACAACTACTACAAAAACCCAAAAACATTTATCTTTACTGTTGCTACTGTTACCATTATTATCATACCACTTTTGCTACTAAACACTTTGCTGTAGATACTAAGTTATCCAGGTGTGGTTGAATTGACAACTCAACTGCTAATACTCAAGAATATTCTTTGGCTCCCCTTGTGTCGAATCAATAAATTTGGGTTGTACTTCACCCTCGAAAGCTGTTGCGATCCCCTACACTTGTGGGTTATCAAGACTAATTTCTGGCGCCGTTGCCGGGGAGCATAGCTCTATTCTCCAAGTCACTTTGGATTTATATCTGTTGATCACTATGAAGAACTTGAAAGACGCTAAGACCAAGATTTTGCCCTCAACTACGAGGGGAGGTAAGGAACTGCCATCTAGCTCTGCACTAGATTCTCCTTCCTTTTAGTAGGCTTGCGACACCTAAACCTGCTACTGCTATGAATTCTGATATGTCGCATGTTTTATGATGCCACTTCTGCTATGCATGATGAAACTACTTCTGTGCGTGATACTACTTTGCCATTAGGTGAACTTTTAGATGAACAACTTGCTAGAGTTAGGGGGAATGAAAATATTGAAGATGCTATTGATGAGAGTGATGATGAACGTTCCCCCAATGATTATGTATTACCTGTTGTTCCTAAGGGTTATGTTATGAATGAAGAAGCTGCTATGGAAATTCTTGCTTGCAATGGTAGATCTGATCTTAAGAAATTATTAGCTAAATGGAAGCAGCAGTCTCTTAATGCTAGAATGAAACCCGATCCTGCTTTTGCTACTTCACCTATCTGTGTTACTGATAAGGATTATGAATTCTCTGTTGATCCTGAGATTATTATTTAGTTGAATCTGATCCTTTTTATGGCCTTGAATCTAAAACTGTTGTGGCACATCTTACCAAGTTGAATGATATAGCCACCCTGTTCACTCATGATGAGAAGTCTCACTATTTATATATCCTTTAGATATTTCCGTTCTCATTAAAGGGTGATGCTAAGACTTGGTATAATTCTCTTGCTCCTGGTTGTGTGCGTAGTCCCCAGGATATGATTTATTACTTCTCTGCTAAATATTTTCCTGCTCATAAGAAACAAGCTGCCTTGCGGGAAATATATAATTTTGTGCAAATCAAAGAAGAGAGTCTCCCACAAGCTTGGGGGAGGCTTCTCCGGTTACTTAATGCTTTGCCTGATCATGCTCTTAAGAAAAATGAAATACTTGATATATTTTATAATGGACTAACCGATGCTTCCAAGGACTACTTAGATAGTTGTGCTGGTTGTGTTTTCAGGGAAAGAACAGTCGACGAAGATGAAATATTATTGAATAATATGTTGACTAATGAAAATAATTGGACTCTTCCTGAGCCAGTTCCTGAAGTAATTCCTGAACCAATTGAGCCAACTCCTGAGCCTATTCCTAAACCCACTCCTAAGAAGAGAGGTGTTTTATTTCTCAGTCCTGAAGATATGCAAGAGGCAAAGAAATCAATGAAAGAAAAAGGTATTAAAGCTGAAGATGTTAAAAATTTACCACCTATTGAAGAAATACATGGTCTTAATTTACCGCCTGAAGAACCACATTGTCTTGATAACCCGACACAGGTAGTAAAGGTAAATTCTCTCTATAGATATGATAAAGTTGAAATACCCTCTGCTAAATTTCATAGACCATGCTTAGATGAATTTGATGACTTTATGGCTAGACAAGAAAGTTTTAATGCTTATGTTGGTAGAGAGTTAAAGAATAATGCTTTCGAGATAGGACGCGTAGGTGATAATCTGGCTAGAGTTAAAGATGAACTTCACCGCGTTAGCAAATATGTTTCTATGGTTGCTACTCAAGCTGAGCAAGTACTCAAAGCTCAAAATGATTTGCTTGATGAATTGAATAATAAAAATGACTTTGCTGTTAGAGTGGCTACTAGAACTGGTAGAATGACTCAGGAACCTTTGTATCCTGAAGGCCACCCTAAGAGAATCGAGCAAGATTCTTTGAGAAATAATTTAGAGGCACCTAGTTGTTCTAAGAAGAAGAAAAAGAAAAATGATAGAACGTTGCATGCTTCTAGTGAACCTACTGTAGACACACCTGAGAATCCCAATGATATTTCTTTTTCCGATGCTGAAACACAATCATGTGATGAACATGAACCTAGTGATAATGTTAATGATAATGTTCATGTTGATGCTCAACCTAGCAAAAACAATGATGTAGAGAATGAACCTGCTGTTGATATTGACAACCCACAATCAAAGAATCAACGTTATGATGAGAGAGATTTTGTTGCTAGGAAGCACGGTAAAGAAAGAGAACCATGGGTTCAGAAACCCATGCCCTTTCCTCCTAAACCATCCAAGTCAAAGGATGATGAGGATTTTGAGCGCTTTGCTGAAATGATTAGACCTATTTTCTTACGTATGCGCTTAACTGATATGCTTAAAGTAAATCCTTATGCTAAGTATATGAAGGATATCATTACAAATAAAAGAAAGATACCGGAAGCTGAAATTTCCACCATGCTTGCTAATTACACTTTTAAGGGTGGAATACCGAAGAAACTTGGAGATCCGCGTGTTCCAACTATACCATGCTCCATGAAAAGAAATTATGTTAGAACTGCTTTATGTGATCTTGGAGCCCGGCATTAGCAGCATATTGGTTGAACTCTTAGAGGATTCCGACCTCTCCCATGAAATCATTGCCTGGCCACTCACACGGTCGTAGATCCGCCAACCTTGGGGTATGAAGATCATTGTCAGATGAATGCCCAATAACCCCCTTGGAGTTCTACTTGGAAGCAAACTTCCTGAAGATATTGATCTTTTTCCTATGAAAAAAATTCTGAAGTTTTTAGTCAACAAAATTTTTCTCAACAAAATTGACAGCAACTACTCATAGGGATGTATAGAGGCCATAGCAAGCATCCAAACTACTTAGAACTGTAAGAATTCAACATGCAAGCTCATCTATAGCAGCAGCAAGAGTAGATAATTATTCTAAATATAAACCACTAAAACAAAAACTAATTGGACACATGGAGGAGTCACATACCAATCAACAAATCCCCGAAACAGTTTTGGAAATGGAGCTTCGAGCAAAGACATCAAAATCTGCGGTTTCGGGAGCAAGAACACGAGAGAGAGAGAGTGTTGGTGATTTTTTCTGGGTGAATGGAGTGGTGTGGGACGAAGAAGTAAGTGAGGGGCCCACCAAGTGGGCAGCACCCACTAGGGCACGCCTGGGGGTGCTGGCGCGCCCAGGTGGGTTGTGCCCACCTGGTGCACCTCCCTTAGGTATTATTTGCACCAAAAATTCATAAATATTCAGAAAAAATTCGTATGAGGTTTTCCGAGCATTCTGAGAACTTTTATTTTCCGGTCATTTTTTTTGCACAAAAAAAGCAGAAAACTGACAAAGCATGGCATTCTATTTTATTTAACTAATAAAAATAGAAAACAAAAGGTAGGGACAGAAGGTAGTGCCTACTAAATTCATCAACTTCATACCTCTCAAAAAATGATCCATTAATAAGGTTGATCAGGTCTTATTAACAACCACTTTCGATTAGCATGAAACCGAAGAACTTTCATAAATCACTAAGTTACGTCATTGGGGATATGAATGTCCCCCACAATAAGCATTTCATATTTCTTTTTGACAGTAGGTAGAGGTAGTTGAAAACTTCCAATAGTGATTGTCAGAGATTTTTCAATAACGTTAATAGCATTCACTTGGAATTGTTTCTTCGGGAAGTGCACCATATGCTCATTACCATTGATATGAAAAGTGATCTTGCTCTTATTGCAATCAATAACAGCCCCTGCAGTATTGAAGAAGGGTATACCAAGGATAATCGACATGTTTTCATCCTCGGGCATCTCAAGTATAACAAAGTCAGTCAAAATAGTAACATTAGCAACAACAACGGGCACGTCCTCACAAATACCGATAGGTATGGTAGTTGATTTATCAGCCATTTGCAATGATATTTCAGTAGGTGTGAGTTTATTCAAATCAAGTATTTTATATAAAGAGAAAGGCATAAGACTAACACCAGCTCCCAAATCACATAAAGCAGTTTTCACATAATTTCTTTTAATGGAGCAAGGTATAGTTGGTATTCCCGGATCTCCAAGTTTTTTAGGTACTCCATCTTTGAAAGTGTAATTAGCAAGCATAGTGGAGATTTCAGCTTCCGATATTTTTCTCTTATTAGTGATGATGTCTTTCATGTACTTTGCATAAGGAGGCATTTTCAAAATATTAGTCAAGCGAGTGCGCAAAAAGACAGGCCTAATCATTTGAGCAAAGCGTTCAAATTCTTCATCATCTTTCTTTTTAGTTGACTTAGGTGGAAAGGGCATAGGCTTTTGAACCCATGGTTCTCTTTCCTTTCCATGTTTTCTAGCAACAAAGTCTCTTTTATCATATCTTTTATTCTTAGGTTGTGGGTTATCAAGATCAATAGCTGGTTCTATCTCAACATCATTATCTGGTTCTTTATCATTTGGTTGAGTGTTTTCATGAACCTCATCATTATCTTTTTCATTATCAGAAGGTGAGCAGCCCCGTCGATGGCGAAGGCCAAATTGGCCGACCGCACAGGGCCCCAAAATTTGGGGGCCCCCAGTCCAGGAATATATATATATATATATATATATATATATATATATATATATATAAAGCCCAGTCAAAATGCATTCCCAAGCAGCCTAAATACACGTACGCATGCAGTGCAGCCATGCAGCCCATAGTTTCTCTACCCCCCGATCGATTAGCAGTCTAGTTAGCATCCGATCTAATCCCAACCGATTAGCGCTCGAGAACGACGAGAAGGGAACAGGGGCAACGGCGACTGGGCGATGGCAACAGAGCGGGGCGACGGCGGCTGGGCGTCTGGGCGACGGCGGCAGAGGAAACACGTCTGTTCAGCCTTTCGTACGCGCCGGCAACCGAAGCCCCCCGGTGCATCATTCATCCCTGGCCGGCATAATTCCTTGTGGACAAAACCCTATTTTTATTTTTCCAGCGTAGGCATTAGGCAGTCAACTAGTTTTGGTTAAACAATATTTTCTAATATTACATCTAGGTGAAGGCTTTATCTATCTTCTTAGCTATACAGTGCTACAATTCCTAGAGTTTGAATTGATTCAGATTACTTTTTGTTTCATTAAATAGAAATATTCATGCATCCCGGGAGGAAGTATGATTTCGGTGCTTCAAAGCGTAGGAAGAAACAAAAACTAGAAGAAGATGCTCAAACCCAAAAGGGCGCTCTCGATAAATTTGTTGTGAAAGAACCGCAAAGCAATTCTGAAAACCAAACTCCTGATGCTAATATTGATGATGCACATGGTGGTGATCCAGTAGAGATTGAGGCTCACATTGCATAATCTGATGAACATGATGATACTAACATTGTAGTCTAAGGTGATGATTCTATTCATGTTGATGAAGGTGATGGTGCTAATATTGTCGTTGAAGGTAATGTTGCTGATAACATCAATAATTCTGTTCAGCCAAATATATTTGATCCAAGAACTTGGGATGCACTTGATCCTACAATGATTGATATTTTGGCGCAAAGGGGCCCAAAAAGAGACCCGTCTATTGAGCATGGTCGTACAGACAAATTTGGTAGAAGGTTTTCTGCATTATCGTACACTAGAGTTCTCTCGAATGGAGAAAAGTGTGATAGAGAGTGGCTTGTGTACAACAAAGATCTTGACAAAGTATTTTGTTTTTGCTGCAAATTATTTAGGAAGGGACATGTGAGAGGTCAATTAGCAAATTATGGCTTCAATGACTGGCATCATCTTATCAGTAGACTCAAAGAACATGAAAATGGCAGAGAACATGTCACAAATATGAGTACTTGGTATGACTTGCATTTCAGGTTGGAGAAGAATCAAACAATTGATAAAGTTGCTCAACAAGAACTTGAAAAAGAAAGGGAGCATTGGAGAAAAGTTTTGCTCAGGATTCTTTTGATTGTGAAATTTCTTGTGGAACATAATATAGCATTTCGTGGCAGTAATAGCAAGGTGCACCAAGATAGCAATGGATATTTCTTAGGATTGGTTCAAATGCTGGCTGAATTTGACCCAGTTATAAAAGAACATGTTGACTGCATCACAAATGATAAATATCTTGGTCCTTCCATCCAGAATGAACTAATAAATTTTCTCGCTTTTGCAATCAGGTCTGAAATTATTAGAAAGGTAAAAGAAGCAAAGTACTTCTCTGTTTTACTTGATTGTACACCCGATGCAAGCCACCAAGAGCAGATGTCTTTGATAATTAGGTATGTTGATGCATCTTCTGGTTCTTTTTGCATTGAGGAATCCTTCTTAGGTTTATTGGATGTGAATGATACCACCAGGCAAGGATTGTTTGATGTTCTAAAAACTGAACTGAAAAGTCTTGACCTTGATATTGATAATCTGAGAGGGAAGGGATATGATAATGGGTCAAATATGAAAGGAGGACATCAAGGGGTAAAAAGTAAAGTTTTGGTAATAAACCGGAGAGCTTTTTATTCAGCTTGTGGTTGCCATAGTCTAAATTTGACACTATGTGATATGGCAAAGTCTTGTCGTGAAGCATCCGATTTTTCGGCATTATTCAACGCATCTACACAACATTTGCTAATTCTACTAAAAGATGGCAAATTCTCAAAAATAATATAACATGAGTAACACTCAAGTCATTGTCAGCTACTCATTGGGGGAGTCGTGTTGATAGTGTTAAGGCTATAAGGATTCAACTACCAGAAATAAGGGAGGCTTTACTACAAGTGGCTGAAAATGATAAAGATCCATCGACAAGTAGTGAAGCTCAATCATTGGCAGAAAATGATCTTTGTGGCTTTGAATTCTTAGTGTCAATAATCATATGGTTTGAAATATTATCAGCTATAAATTTGATCAACAAAGAGTTGCAGTCAAAGGATATACTTATTGATATCACAGTTGCGTATGTAAAGGGCTTGATTTCCTTCTTCACCAAGTATAGAGAAACTGGCCTTTCAAAAGCAGTGGAAGATGCAAAAAAAATTGCAATGGAGATGGATATTAATCCAGAGTTTGGCACCATGCGTAAAATCAGGAGGTAAAGGCAATTTGGTGAGGGTGCAGATGATCGATCTATTGTTTCACAATCGGCAGAGGAGTCATAGAGGGTCAATTATTTTCTGCATATTGCTGATCAAGCTATAGTTTCACTTAACACGAGATTTGAACAGTATGAAGGGTATGAAAAAATATTTGGTTTCTTGTTTACTTCAGATAGGCTGCGATCCTTGGATGATAAGAGTTTGTTGGCTGCTTATGTTAATCTTGAAGATGCACTTAAGAGTGGAGAAAATAGAGATATTGGTGGACTTGAGTTGTGTTGTCAGCTACTTTTTCTCTAGGACTCACTTCAGAAATCTATGGGCCCGCTTGATATTCTGAATTTTCTGAAGAAGCGCTCCTTAATATATTCTAATGATGTGATTGCATACATAATTTTGTTAACCATTCCTGTGACGGTTGCATCCGCAGAAAGGAGCTTTTGTAAACTCAAGTTGTTGAAATCCTACTTGCATTCTACTATGACACAAGAAAGACTCAATGGATTAGCAACAATAGCACTTGAAAATGATATCTTGGAGAAGATTAAATATGAAGATTTGATCAAAGATTTAATTTCAAGAAATACTAGAAGAATTTTGCTTTTTGGTAGAAAATGTGGTCAGTTTAGAAGTTTACTGCTTTAGAACCATGTTTACTATTTTACCATTATTATTTGATATATTTCCTAAATATTGTACCAAATTAGACATATTTGAAGTTAAATAATTAAGGAGAGTATACTTTACTTACATTAGTTTTTCAACTATATGGTTTAAAAAAATTAGGGCCTATTTTGATTCTTGTCCCGGGCCCCCAAATGTCTGGAGACGGCCCTGAAGGTGAGTGTTCATTACCAGATTGAGTTTCAGCATTAGAGATAGAAACTTCATTATCATTATCAGGAGGTTTTTCTATTTTTGGTTCACTAGAGGCAGGCAAAGTCTTATCATTTTTCTTCTTCTTTTTCTTTTTATGAGAACTAGGTGAAGTGGTGTTGTTCCTTTGAGAATCTTGTTCAATTCTCTTTGGATGTCCCTCAGGATAAAGTGGTTCCCGAGTCATTTTATCTCCTCTAGTTGCTACTATAACAGCAAAGTCACTTATATTATTGTTCATTTCATCAAGTAACTCTTTTTGAGATTTAGTAACTTGTTCTAATTGAGTTTGAACCATAGAGGAATTTTTTCCTACACCTCTAACATTATTTGATACTCTAAATAACAAGTCACTTAAGCGAGCAATCATATCAGAGTTGTATTTCAGTTGTTTCATAACATTTGCATTGAAATGGTCTTGTTTTCTAATGTAATTATCAAACTCATAGAGGCATTGGCTAGGATTTTTATTATGAGGATCATCACTATCACTGAATTTCATTAAAGATTTTACCTCTACCACCTTACGTGGTGGTGGTGCTTCAAGCCCATGTATTTCTTCGATAGGTGGTAAATTTTTAACATCCTTGACCTTAATACCTTTTTTCCTTCATAGATTTGTTTGCCTATTGCATATCTTCTAGACTGAGATATAAGATACCCCTCTTCTTCAGAGTGGATTTAATAGGTGTTTCAGGAGGAGTCCAATCATCATAATTTTTCAATATGTTATTTAGTAATTCTTCAGCTCGCCCAATAGTCTGTTCCCTGAAAACACAACCAGCACCACTATCTAGGAAGTCCCTGGAAGTATCGGTTAGTCCATTATAGAAGATATCAAGTATTTCATTTTTCTTAAGAGGGTGATCGGGCAAAGCATTAAGTAATTGGAGAAGCCTCCCCCAAGCTTGTGGGAGACTCTCTTCTTCAATTTGCACAAAGTTAAATATTTCCTGCAACGCAACTTGTTTCTTATGAGCAGGGAAATAGTTTTCAGAGAAGTAATAGATCATATCCTGGGGGCTACGCACACAACCAGGAGCAAGAGTATTGTACCAAGCTTTAGCATCACCCTTTAATGAGAACGGAAATAACTTGAGAATATAGTAATAGCGAATTTTCTCATCATGAGAAAAAAGGATAGCTATATCATTCAACTTAGTAAGATGTGCCACAACAGTTTCAGTTTCATAACCATGGAAAGGATCAGATTCAACCAAAGTGATTAACTCTGGGTTGACACAGAATTCATAATCCTTATCAGCAATAACAATAGGTGAAGTAGCAAACTCAGGATCACATTTCATTTTAGCATTCAGAGATCTTTCTTTATACTTGCACAATAATTTCTCTAGATCATCTCTATCTTTACAAGCAAGAATATCTCTAGTTGCCTCCTCACTCATAGTATAACCTTCCGGTACCTTTGGCAATTCATATCTAGGAGGACTAGTTCTAGTAGGTGTTTCAAGATTTTCAGTTTCAAGTTCATCATCAGATTTAACCATATCATGTTGTCTTACTCTAGCAATTTGTTCATCAAGAAATTCACCTAGTGGCACATCATCATCAAGCAAGGTACTAGCATCATCATGAGTAGCATTCATAGCAGAAGTAGCATAATCAATAACTTGCGAGATATCAGAATTAATAGCATGTTGTGGAGTTGCAAGTTTACTTATAACATAAGGTGAATCTAAAGCGGAACTGGATGGCAGTTCCTTACCTTCCCTCATCTTTGAGGGAAAATCGTAGTCTTAGCATCCTTCAAATTCTTCATTGTGATAATATGATAATAATCCCAAGTGACTCAACAAATATAGCTATGCTCCCCGACAATGGCGCCAGAAAAAGGTCTTGATAACCCACAAGTATAGGGGATCGCAACAATTTTCGAGGGTAGAGTATTCAACCCAAATTTATAGATTTGACACAAGGAGAGCCAAAGAATATTTGAAGATATTAGCAGCTGAGTTGTCAATTCAACCACACATAGAGATTAATTATCTGCAACAAAGTGATTAGTAGCACAATAGTATGATAGTTTTGATGATAGCGGCAATAGTAACGGTAACAATAACAGTGATAGCAGTGATATTCTAGCAGTAACGATAGCAGTAGCAACAATAGTAACTTAGCAAGAAAAATATATGATAATTTCGTAGGCATTGGATCGGTCACTCGTTGGATGATATTCATCATGAGAAAGTTATAACCTAGGGAGATACGGCACTAGCTCCACTTCATAAATATAATGTAGGAATGTATTCCGTAAATAGTCATATGTGCTTCTGGAAAGAACTTGCATGACATCTTTTGTCCTACCCTCCTGTGGCAGCAGGGTCCTATTGGAAACTAAGGGATATTAAGGCCTCCTTTTAATAGAGAACCGGAACAAAGCATTAACACACGGTGAATACATGAACTCCTCAAACTACGGTCATCACCGGGAGTTGGCCCGACTATTGTCACTTCGGGTTTGCCGTATCATAACACGTTGTAGGTGACTATAGCTTGCAAGATCGGATCTAGAACATGGATATAATGGTGATAACATAAACGGTTCAGATCTGAAATCATGGCACGCAGGTCCAAAGTTAAAAGCATTAAGCATGGCAAAGACATCGCAACATTAATCTCAGAACATAGTGGATACCAGGGATCAAGCCCTAACAAAACTAACTCGATTACATGATGAATCTCATCCAACTCCTCACCAACCAGCGAGCCTATGAAGGAATTACTCACTCTCGGTGGGGAGCATCATGGAATTGGCGATGGAGATGTGTTCACTACAAAAAAAAGACACATCCGTGACATTTTGGGCCGAACGAATTTTTTTTGTATCATACATATGACACTTCTATGACGATAATTGTGACAAAACCCAGTATCATCATAGATGTGGTGGGCTCCTACTTCTATGACAAAAAATCATGACTGAAAATGGGCTTTTTGTCCTGGGTGGGCCGGAGACGCAGCTGCATGACATTCTTTGGGCCGTCCATGATGGAAAAAATCATGGTAGAAGCGAGGGGAGGAAAATTTCGGGGGAGGTCGGGGGCGAAGCGATGCGCGTTTCTCTCGTACGTACGCGCGTGTGTGCGAGGTGTTGGCTCTAACTGAGGCCGAGCGAGGCGTTGGGCTCTAACTGAACCCGAGCGATTGCACTGCAGGCTACGTGTTACTGAACCCGAGCGATTGATCGATGGCTGTTAACTGAACCCGATGGAGCAATTCCTTCGCTACTACTGCTAACTGAAGCCGATCAATTGGATGAACAGTGAGCGTTGTGGGGGAGGGGGGGTTGGATGAACAGTGAGCGGTGGCGTTGCCTCTAGATGAACAGGAACCCGTGGTGTGGAGGGCTGGATGAACAGTAGACAGTGGAGGGGTGGCCGTGGAGGGGTGGTTGAACAGGACCCCATGGTGTGGAGGGCTGGATGAACAGTAGACGGTGGAGGGGTGCCCGTGGAGGGGTGGTTGAACAGTAGTCGGTGGAGTAGCGCGCGGTGGAGGCTGGATGAACAGGAGCCCGTGGAGGCTGGAGGAGGTCGACGGTAGCCCGTGGAGGCTGGAAGAGGTTGACGGTGGAGATGAACAATATCCTGTCGAGTCCCGTTTTGCGGTACGCCACACCCCTCCCCCCCGTTTCGACCGTAGCGCTCCAACACAAGTCCGTTTCGTCCGTTTTGTGGTACGCCACACCCCTCCCGATGAACAGGACCCCCGTTTCGACCGTAGCGCTCCAACACAAGTCTGTTTCGTCCGTTTTGCGGTACGCCACACCCATCCCGATCAACAGGACCCCCGTTTCGACCGTAGGAGGTCCGTTTCCTCCATTTTGCGGTACGCCAGGCCCCTCCCGATCAACAGGACCCCGTTTCGAACGTGTCCGGTCAAACACAAGGCCGTTTCCTCCGTTGTGCGGTACGCCAGGCCTCGTTTCCATTGCCTGTTTCGTCCAAGCCCTCCCGATGAACACGACCACGCATTTCATTCCGACCTAGCCGGTTGGCTCCCCATGAACATGACGACGACGCTATTTCTCCGTTCCGACCCAGCCATGTACGTATGCGCGATAGGCGTTAGAGACCCTGCCCGTATGTACATACATGGCCGTATTTTCTTTCTTGCACCCTCGCCGCTGTACGTACGTGTACATGCTACGTGCGCGCCTCTACTACGACACGTGCGCGCCTCTACATCCACTAGTATATATGTATGTACACGTTCGCGACCAGAATGACAATGCTACGTACGCTTCGACCAGGTGGGTCCCGACTGTCAGGCACTTCCTTGCGTGCGATGATGTAGCTGGTGGGTCCCAGCAGTCAGGGGGTGAATCATTTTTTTTCCGGACGCACTTCCTTGCGTGCGAAGATATAATTGGTGTGTCCCAGCAGACAGGGGGAAACATTTTTTTCGCTAAATACGGTGGCCCATCCGGTGGGTCCCCGCTGTTAGGTGGAGGAATAATTATTTTGCGCATAATAAGGAGGCACTTCCTTGCTACGGTCGTGGACCCAGCTGTCAGCCTCTCCATGTATGGTCCACGTCCGATGGAAGCCATTCCTTGACCACGTTGACCACGCCGCGCCGAGAGCACCAGGGCGGTGGACGATGGAGAGGCCTAGGAAGTGACGACGTGGAGCCGGGGAAGACGCGGCAGTGGATGCCCACGCGTAGAGGAGTATGAGGGTTCACTCGTTCGGCTGCGTTGTGAGGCTGCCGTCACCGCAGAATAACAGGGGGTGTGGGTGCGTAGAGGGATGGCCTGGCGAGCGGTGGGAGTAGTAGGGGGCGGTGAGGCCTCTGCGGCATCACAGCCGACCACGGGCGGCACGACCGCGCTGCTTTGGGCGGCTGGAGCAAGAAGACCAGAGGTTGAAGAAGCACTATGGCCGTTGGATGGAGATCGTACGGTCACTGGAGCTAGAATCGTTCATATATTGACTAAAGTTGACAAAGGCCTCCGTCCCAGTCAACTTAGTAGGCCCACAAGTCAGCCTCCCACCAAGGTTGGTCCCAGCTAGCAGGGGGTATTCATTTTTTTGTGCGTAATAAGGAGGCACTTTCGGTGGGTCCGAGCTGACAGCGGGGGGGAACGTTTTTTTCGCGAAATATGGTGGCCCGTCCTGTGGGTCCCAACAGTCAGGGGGAAACATTTTTTCGTGAAATACTGGTGACCCGTCCGGTGGGTCCCTGCTGTCAGGTGGAGGAATAATTATTTTCCGCGTAATAAGGAGGCACTTCCTGGCGGCTGCTGTGGACCCAGCTGTCAGCCTCTCCACGTACAGTACTCTTCCGATGGAAGTCGGTCGTTGACCACATTGACCACGCCGCGCCGAGAGCACCACGGCGGTGGACGACGGCGAGGCCTAGGAAGGGGACGACGGGGAGCCAGGGAAGATGCGGCAGTGGAAGCCCGCGCAGAGAGGAGTACGAGGGTTCACTGGTTCGGCTGCGGTGTGAGGCCGCCATCGCCGCAGGGCCTGGCCAGCGGTGGGAATAGTAGGGGGCGGTGAGGCCTCCGCGGTAGCACAGCCGACCATGGGAGGCAGGAGCATGCGGCACGACCGGCGCTTCTTTGGGCGGCTGGAGCAAGAACACCAGAGGTTGAAGAAGCACTACAGTCGTTGGATGGCCATCGTACGGTCACTAGAGCTAGAATCGTTCATATTGACTAAAGTTGACAAAGTGTAACGCCCCAGATATAATTTCCATATTTGTATCCAACTCTTGCCGTCTCCGGCGCTAAGTTATAATTATTTCTCGGGTTCGGGTCTTTGTCTCCGTGTGTTGTTTTTCTTTTTCGTGCATCTCTTATCATGTCATCTCGTGCATTGCATTTGCATACATGTTCATCTCATGCATTCGAGCATTTTCCCCGTTGTCCGTTTTGCATTCCGGCGCTTCGTTCTCCTCCGGTGGTCATTTCTAGTCTTCTTTCGTGTGTGGGGTCTAAACATTTCCGGATTGGACCGAGACTTGCCAAGCGGCCTTGGTTTACTACCGGTAGACCACCTGTCAAGTTTCGGGTCATTTGGACTTCGTTTGATACTCCAACGGTTAGCCGAGGGACCGGAAAGGCCTCGTGTGTGTTGCAGCCCAACACCCCCCAAATTTGGCCCAAAACCCACCAAACTCTGCTCCATGTCCTAGAGCGTTCGATCACGATCGTGTGGGCGAAAACCGCACCTCATTTGGACTCTCCTAGCTCCCTCTATGCCTATTTATACCCCCCCTCCATTCGGATCTCCTCTTCCCCGTCCGAAACCCTAGCTAAAAAAAAACAGATCAACCCCGCCACCGACGGACGTGTCCGGATCCGACCGGACAACGTCCGCCCCGCCGCCGCAGCGAGTCCCGCGCCGCCACGTGGGCGAGGCCCACATCGCCGCCGCCGAGGCCCGGGGAGCCCGAGGCCGGCCCCCGCGGCCC